>NW_020219369.1:7485-16059 GCF_003070985.1 Temnothorax curvispinosus | reverse complement strand
TATATATATATATATATATATATATATATATATATATATTATTCCTTTATATATATTTATTGTAAAGTATTTTCATATATATAATTGTCAATTACATCAAAAAGATATAAAAAGATACAAATATTGAAAAAATTATAAAAGATTTGTACATTTCTGATGATAAAATAGTGATTATATAAGGTAAAACTCCCTTCTTTGGAATAGTCGAATAGCCAAAACAGTCGATAATGTCAGTATTCTTCAATTACCACCGGGCCCCCGGGCAGTCACGAAAATTTACCCCAGGGTTGTCGGTCTTTAATAGTATCTCGTCGGTGCCCGCACCCACATGTACGAAACGTTGACGTACCAAGTCTTTCAAACCTTCGAGTCTTGCGATACAAGCGACCAACGACTGTTTGAGACCGATCGATGACTGATCGATTGATAATCGTGGCCGTTTAATTCGGCTTTGTTCTTCCAACGATTCGATAAACTCGTCGCATCGTTACTCCCACGCGGCAAAGTCTTCCCTCGAATTTAACAGGGTGGATTGCTCCAACAACTCTTGCTCCATGTTATTACACAATCCTCTTGCTAACGCCATTTGTTGCACTCACGACTTCCAGTTCTCGACTATTGAGCGTATCCTCCAGATTCGTCATTTTATATACTACTAATGATGCATCGTTTGCTTATCATATCTAATTTCATCTCAGCAGCCGTACATCGGCTCTATTTGCAAAATTTGCAGTTTTGCACGTGTTCGATGAAATCATTGCGAGACACGTACGTTCACGAAAACGCGCCATTGACTTTTGGTGATTTGATCTGTATCAATGCAGCAGCCGTACATCGGCGCTATTTGCAGTTTTGCACGTGTTCGATGAAATCATCGCGAGACACGTCGCAACATGTTCTTCAAAACAATAACGCTCCATTGACCTATGCGAAATTGCAAAATTTGCAGTTTTGCACGTGTTCGATGAAATCATCGCGAGACACGTCGCGACATGTTCTTAAAAACAATAACGCTCCATTAATTTATGCGAAATTGCAAAATTTGCAGTTTTGCACGTGCTCGATAAAATCATCGCGAGACACGTCGCGACATGTTCTTCAAAACAATAACGCTCCATTGACTTATGCAAAATTGCAAAATTTGCAGTTTTGCACATGTTCGATGAAATCATCGCGAGACACCTATGCTCTTGAAAAGAAATCATATTTGATGCCCGATGAGGTGATCTCATCACGAATGTTCTTGACAAAGATATCATTTAACGTATATGTGGATTGTGGTGGTGGTCACCATGCAACAGCCGTACATTGGCGCTATTTTTGCAAGATTTGCAATTTTGGGTATGTATAAATGGTCTACGAGGATTCCAGAGCGCAGTCGAGAGTTCGATACGGTTCGAGTACGTCGCAAACAGTCTCCAGATACGATGAACATTCATGGTGCGAACTACTACGTTCCGATTCAGGACGAAACGTGCGAGAAACAGCACAATGAGTAAGTACCGCTAATTTTCATATATACTTGTGCAAAAAAAACTTTTATGAACATATAATTGTATTTTTTCAGTTTTGGTAAACCTCGCTACACGCCACGTATTTTGGGAAGAAGATTTGCTTTGACATCAACAACGTATAAATTTTTGGATGTTGGAGTCAACGCGGGACCTATGTCCTCTGTGGATATACTTATTGGCGATAACCGAGGCAATCAGATAATTCTGTCACATGCAACGTAGGTGATATTCATCGAAAAACGTGCAGATATACAGCGACTCGTGCAGTCATCGACACCATCATCGCTAACGTTTCGAGATCTGCAGCTTGCTAAAATACGTGACGGAGATATTGTAAAATTGACGTCGTACGGCACCAGCTTGTACATGAAACCGTCAACTGTACTCTTCCTGTTCGAACTAGAACATTGCGTCGAGAATGTGTATTTTCAACTATGTCAAAATGTTCACGTCGTAAGTGAAAAATTCAAACAATTTGTAACAATTTTACGTCAAAATTGTATCATCGATAAATGTAACGCAGTTACAATCTTGCGCGAATTTTATGATAAAAATTCGATTATTGATTGCGAATTATTAGCCTACGCTTTAGATGCTATTGTGTATAATGCGCTACATGATAAATAAATGCATATAATATAATATATGGTTAAAAAAGTTTTTCCTTTTCATTTACCGTTCTCTTTTGTTAAGCTGTCTTTATTTAATAGTTTTCGCATAATTTCTGAACGAGAACGCGCGAGGGAAAGACACCGCGCAAACGAGAAGACGAACGGGGGACCACGGGAGACGGGGGGAGGGAACATCTATGGGGGGGAGATAACGCGAGAGTGCCGTGTGACGTCAAGCGGACTCCGCGGCGCGGCGAAACGCGAACGCGGGTCCCCTCGCCCCGCGGCACTCGAAAACCCGAACGCTCCGCGGTGCGGCGAAAACGCGGACTTCCTCGCCCCACGGCACCCGAAAACGCGAACGCTCCGCGGCGCGGCGAAAACGCGGACCCCCTCGCCCCGCGGCGCGGCGAAAACGCGGTTGCCCCGCGGCGCCGGAAAACGCGGACCCCCCTCGCCCCGCGGCGCCGGAAAACGAGGACCCCCCTCGCCCCGCGGTGTCGGAAAACGCGGTTTTCCCCTCCCCCGCGACGCCCGAAAAACGCGGTTCCCCTTCCCCCTCCCCGCGACGCCCGCGGTCCCCCCCCCGCCCGCGGTTCCCCCCGCCTCTCACCCCCCCTCAGATCCCCGGAGTAGAACCAGCCTAGCTTACCTACTCCCATTACTTAAAAGATTGGTAATTCGTCAGAGAAAAATTTCTATAGTTACGTGAAAATTCTTAGTATTTAGGCAAAAATAAAATAATTTTTTTTGCAAATTGGTAATTAGTAGAAATAAATCCTTTATTATTAAAATAATTAACAGCTTGTCAAAAATATATATTACTAATTTGAAAATAAATAATTAGTTAAAAATTATTTTTAATTTTTTTAATAATAAATGATTTGTCTCAGGTAAATTATTTATTTTAAAAATTATCAATTAATTTAAAATAAATAATTTAATTATTGCAATTAAACGTAATTAAAAAAATTATGTTAATGTTATATATATCAGTCACAAGAAAATCCATTATCCGCTTTTTCAAATATCGGTAGAAAAAATCCTCTAATGACTGACAATGAATATAAAAATTCGAGGTAAAGTTTGCATTAAAAATATAAACTGGTTTGTCCACCACTTCCAAAAATTGGCTATTATAATTTTTATTATAATATATTTAGATTAAATATTAATTAATCCTTTTAATCTAATTTTTTTTATGTGAAAAGATCATATATAATGTCTTTTAATATGTTGCAGTGCCACCTTGCAGCAATATTACTGCAAGATTGCCACAATATTGTATTTCAATATTGCTGCAATGTTGCTGCAATTTTTACGCTGCAAGTGAAATGTGGCAATATTGCTGCAATGTTGCTGCAGTTTTACGCTGCAAGTGCAATGTGGCAATATTGCTGCAAGATTGCTGCAATTTTACGCTGCAAGTGCAATGTGGCAATATTGCTGCAATATATCGTGCTGTTAGGGTGAGTTTACTGAATTACAATTGTAGTAGGCCTTCAATCTTTGATTGAAACATTAATTCGACAAATAATCACGGTGATAATACAAAGAATAGTATATCGAGAGATATCATCAAACGTATAAAAACTGGTAACAGATATTATCGCAAGTAACCTTATTATAAACGAGTCGTGAATGCTACGCAAAGACGCACCGCAATGTTATTACGTGAAAATAGAATTCAATACATATTGGAAGATATTCTCAAAAACGTAAGCAAAGTAAATATATCTTATCGCAATTTACGTTATTACGATTGATTCGTGAGAACGACGCATGTACGCATGTACATTAATGTTATTGAATACAAAATATCTACAGTATTGGTTTTATAAAACTTTTTCAAATGCACGAAACTGAACTATTCACATTCTGTTATCATATTCATGAACTTATTGCAATCAACGAAAGTAGTAATGAATATAAACTTTGACTGAGCTCAGGTTTATAATTTTGACTGGACTTTAGGTTTAATAGCTTTTTCAAAAAACGAGGAAATATTCCTCTTACTTGTTCTCGTGATTTCTGCAAGTGAAAATGATCACTATTAAAGAATCGGGAATTCCTTGTAAACTGTTAGACGGGGTTCTAACGTTAAAGAATCGGGGATTCTTTGTAAATATTAGACGGGATTCTAAAGTTCTCTCTCGTACAGATTAAAAGCGGTTACCTTGTATTCGAAGATCTCATCACATCGTATATGCGAGTAATAATAAATGATCTCAAAGACCAAGCCACAATCAGATTTCTCCTCAGTTTATCAATAACTTCTCGACTTATGCCCGAAAGGCTTTCTCGAACGTTCCTAAAATGGCTGCCTTCCTCGTGTATGAACGGGTCGCAGGAACGTTCCGAACAGGCTGCCTTCTCTGCGACGACCTTCGTTTCCTTTATGTGCTGCGTATCCGATCAAAACTTATAACGACAATAAGCGTACAATACGAATATGTGATTTTCGATCGGCACGAGTAATAAATCTCATATACGGCACGAACGTTTTTTCGTAACTGCGAATCGAATGTTCTAAAACTCCTCGAACAGTACAAACGAGTGTATACTACGACGGTCGGAAGACGAATGCTCGCTCGCCGGGCTGCGCGCCCTTCCCGACATGTTCACGCACGCGCACGATAGCCCTACGCCGGGCCGCATCACACGCCTGGGACTCAACGCGATCGGCGCCTCTTGGCGCATTCACACGTGGCCTACGCAGAACGCGCGGCCTGACCTACCGCAATACAAAAGCCACAGATGGCTACACCGACACAATCTCTCTTTCTCTTTCTATGTATTTGTTTCAACTTCGAACAATGTCGAAATAGTTCACGCATATACTTTCCACACAAGACGAGTTGTCACATATGGGTTCGTGGCGCGCTTTACAAGCTTGTTTGTTTAAGTAGAGGTGGGATTAAAGAATATAAAGTTATGGCGTTTTCGATTTGCTACTGGACCCGACTCCGGTCGCATCAATAGACGTGGAATACATACATATATTGGCTATACGGTTCTCGGACCGAGAACTTGGACCAAGTTCTAGCATCATGGACATTTGCCTTAAGAAATGTTTTTAATAAACTAATTTTTTTAATTTTTCCTTAGGTCAATGAATTTCAAACCACCTCACAACAATGTACTATTTCACAGCAACCAACTGAAGAGAATTCGATTGCACAGCAATCAACTGAAGAGAATTCGATTGCACAGCAACCAACTGAAGAGAATTCGATTGCACAGCAACCAATTGAAGAGAATTCGATTAATTTTATAAACGAACAGAAGAAATTAATAACCGAACAGAAGCAATTCATTCTTAAACTCTAGGAAAACGCTAAGAAAAAAGACGAGAAAATTAGTATTATGGAACGTGCCGTCAATAATCATTTTAGTTTAAATCGAAAACATGTACATCTGAAAACAGCATTTAACCGATTGCAAAAGAAATATTTGGGCACAAAAGAAAATATTTGTTCTCAAAATTGCCCGTTTTTAAAGCGGCCTATTTTTCAAGCGGATCAAAAAGCAGCACTGTCAAGAAAGAGGGCTAAAATGGGAATTGGACACTATTAAAAAAGGTCTGATCTACAAAATAAAATTTGGCACAAAAGGCTATACGGATTTTGTGAGAAACTACCCATTATTTCCATCCATTAGATGTTTACAGTCACATGTTCAATCAATTATTTTTGAAAGTGGAATTTTGAATCGAATGTTTGACCTAATGGAAAGTTTGGTCAAAACCTTGCACGACGAAGAGGATTGCTGTTTAGTTATGGATGAGATGGCTCTCAAAGAAAATGACTTGACCCAAGCACCAATAAATGGGTTGGTAAATGTACACTTCCCACTCACTTTGGTATTGCTAACAAAGCACTAGTATTTATGCTTGCTGAATTAACCCGACGTTGGAAGCAAACAGTTGCCTTCAACTTAACAAGACAGAAATCAGAAGAAGCTAAAGATGCAAAAGTTAGTAATCCTACTGGACTTGCTTTAAAGGAAATTGTTTGTACCATAATTAAGAAAGCAGAATCAATTGGGCTTTTTGTATGCGCCGTGATAAGTGATATGGGATCCGATAACATAGCTGTGTGGAAAGCTTTTGGTGTTAACGCAACACGAGATGGATATGTCAATTCTTCCTGTCCACATTCTGTTCGTCCTGACGTACAGTTATACTTTGCACCAGATGCACCCCATCTTTTTAAATCGATAAAGTTGATGCTTGAGAGAAATAAAATAATAAGAATACTACAAAATCTAATAAAACAAGAAAATTTGATTTCAAATGTTATAGCCTACAAAGATATAGAGAAACTATATTATTTTGAGTCTAAATTTGAATTGAAAGTAGCATTTCGCCTAAAGAAAGATAATCTTTATTGTAACAAGCAATTTTCCAAGATGAATGTATCAACTTCACGGGCTGTGCTTTGTAACCGTACAAATGTTGGTCTTAAAAGATTGGCAAATGTCACTCAGAATAATGATATGAGAACAACTGCATGGTTTGTAGAAATAATAAATGCTTTCTTTGAGCTGGTCACAGCGAGGCCACATCAGGGATTAGCTTTAAGTCAGTCCAATGAGATTGTATATAACAAAGCTTTGGACCTCATTCGAAAAGTAGATTAAGTTTTTTAAAATGGAAATTGGTGATAAGGGATTGTGGAAGCCTAGTCAAAAAGGCATTAGAATATTATGTTCAAGTCTTTTAAATCTACAAAATTATCTTTTAAACGAAAGGAACTACAGCTACTGCTTCTTAGGTCGTTTCACTCAAGATTGTCTTGAGAATTTGTTCTCAAATATACGATATCGACAACCAGTACCAAATGCAGTAGGATTTGCCCAGACTTTGAAGGTAATCACTCTAGCTCAATATTCTGTTGCTGTGACAGGATCAAGTTACGACTTTGAAGAAGGAGAATACTTAGCAGACTTTCTCAAGGAGACTCGTGATAAAAAAGCAAAAGAAATGCGTTACATGTTGGATCCGATTTATTGGAAATGGCTGCATTCCCTATTCGTCAACTCACTGATGAAGATCATAAAATAATAGATGAATGGAAGACAGCAGTGATATACGATATGGCAGGCAGCTAACTGTAAAAAATACCACTACTGTGTGCAATTCATGTTTTGATACTGTCAGGTGGCAAAACTCAGAACCGCATCCTATGAGTACAATTGTACTTTTAAAAGAATATATCATGTTCTCTAGGGAGAATGATGGTGATACTCATCAAATAATGGTTTCTGATGAGTGCTTCAAGGCCATTATAAAAACAGAAATAACATTTCGTGAGGTTCGTGATCATACCACTTCATTTCAATACACAGATGTATGTACTTGAGTACCTTGTGAATGGACTAGAGTATGTATAGAATAATACTTCTATTCCAAATTGTCACAAAATTTGCAATAAAATACTACAATGGTATTTTCAATCTAGACTAAAACAATATGGCTTATTGAGAAAACAACAACTTTCTAATAATAATATCAACAAAAGTAGCAAGAGTGTAGCGATGCGGACAGTAGCAAAGTTATTATAAAAAATGAATTTTTTTAACAGAAAATTGATTAAAATAAATAATTGAAAATATTTACTGCAAATAAACATATTTTTACTTTTAATCATATTCATGCAACAGTATGTTTATTAGGGTGGAGCGAACTTGTATATAAAAAACGAAATTTTTGAATTTTATAACGCAACTAGGCGGAAAAGATGCGAATGTGTCTAAAACTAATATTTGTAAAATTTCAACTTGATCGGAGCTCATCTTCTGACTCCAACTTTTTTTTGAAAATTTTACTAAAAGCAAAATTTTGAAAATTAAAAAAGAAGGCAGCTAAAAGGAGGGGTGTCAATAAGGCCGTTTTTTGGCTTATGTCAGAATCGCTCCAAACTGGTATTTTTTTTCTACCGATGTAGCTCACAACCTCCTAAAATCGTTTGCTGTCCGAGCAATTAGAGGCTGAGAACAAGCAACTTAAAATCTCAAAAATCAATGGAGTTTTTCACATGGTGGTAGTGCCGGTCTCATTTCAGCGTGTCATTGTTGGGTGGTAGGGAGGAAGGGATGGAGGGAGGGAGGGAGAGGGAGGCAGGAAAAGGAAGGGTGAAAAGTTGAGGGGGGAGGGAGGGAGGGTGGGAGGTAGAGAGAGGAGAGAGAGAGAGAGAGAGAAAGGGTGGGAGGGAGAGAGAGAGAGAGGGAGAAGGAGAGGGAGGGAGAGAAAGAGAAAGATAGGAAAAGGGAGGAAAGAAAGGGAGAGGGAGGCAGAGGGTGGCAGAGGGAGGGAAAGGAAGGCAGACCTGGTCTCTCTCGTCTGGTTCCCCTCTCTCCTCTCTCTCTCTCTCTCCCTCTCCCTCTCTCTCTCCCTCTCTTTCTCTTTCTCTCTCTCTCTCTCTCTCTCTCTCTCTCTCTCTCTCTCT
>NW_020219369.1:0-7385 GCF_003070985.1 Temnothorax curvispinosus | reverse complement strand
AAGCTAAATGCAGAAAAAACAAAATATATGATTGTTTGGAGTACTAGAAAGGAAGTTAGAGGTCAGATAAGAATAGCATGTATGAATGGCGATGTGTTAGAACGAGTGGAAGTAATAAAATATTTAGGTGTAATGACTGACTGTAAGCTCACTTTTGCTGAACATTGTGATTATATGTTAAAAAAGATAGGGGAGAAAACTAGCTTTTTAAATAGAATAGGTCACTACTTGACACCGTACAGTAGACAAATAGTGTATAAAGCGATTATTGCACCGCATTTTAAATATTGTGCAACAGTGATTGTGGGGATGGGCGAGACGCAAATTAAAAAACTACAAGTGGCGCAGAACAGCTATGCGAGTAGTTTTGCAGTGTAAAAGGAATACCAGAGTGGAACATATGCTGGAACCCTTGCAATATATGTCAATAAGACAGAGAATATATTATAATACATGTATATTTATGTTTAAGATATTAGGAGGTTATCTACCACTAATGTTGAAAAATAGGCTAGATTTAGTAGGTGAAAGTAATCAGAGAAAGACAAGACAAAAGGGTAATATAACTGTATACAGTTGCGAAAAACGTGTGAGGCACAAAGGAGTGTTTTTTATAAAGGTATTAAAATGTATAATGATTTACCTGCACAGGTAAAGCAATGTGATAGAGTAGATAAATTTAAGAGAATGCTGAAAGATTATGTTACACACAATGTTGCGAGATTATAATGTGCTGTATATTTTATGTATGTATATAAATAGCCAAGAAGGCTAATAAAGATTAATTATCATCATCATCTCCCTCTCTCTTCTTCTCCTCCCCTCTCTTTCTCCTTCCCTCTCCCCCTCTCCTCCCTCTTTCTTTTTCCCCCTCTTCCCCCTCTTTCTCTCCCCCTCTCCCCCCTCTCTCTCTCCCTCTCTCTCTTAGAAGTTGATAAGGAAGAATTATCACATGATAATGAGCAATAATGGAGAAGCAGGTGATATGTAAGCAATGTAGGAAATAAATAAGGACACAGTTGGTAAAATGCGTACCTTGTGATAAAGTATTTTATCCGAGTTGCCACAAAATACGTAAGTATATAATTCTGCTAATGAGTTGGTCTCCTGTCCTGGCAAATGTGAGATATTTACTATGAAAAATACTCATACTGGAGAAGCGAGTTCGGTGAAAGATCGTAAATTATCGAATACAGAGGATAATCAAGTAGGATCCAGCATGGAAACTAAAATAGATTGGTTGGTGAGAAAAGTTAGTGATAAAATGATTCATAAAAATGAAATAAAGAGTATAATAACAAGTATAGTTAGAGAAGAATTAGAAGGCTACAGGAAAGAACTGGAAGAAATGAAGAAGATGTGGAGTGTAATGTTATCTGGAAATGCCCCGCGTAGTTACTGCAAAGCGGTCAAAGAGAAGAAAAAGGAAAATGTTATCATAATAAAACCGAAGGAGCAACAAGAGAGTGAGAAAACAAAAAAAGTGGCCAAGGAGAACATTGATATTAAAAATATGGCAGTAGGTGTGTAAAAGCTGAGAAAAGGAGGAAAGGGAGCACTCATTCTGGGATGTGAAAGCGAGCAAAAATTAAAACAGTTAAAATCAACTGCTATAAGTAAACTGGGAGATAAGTACCAAATAATAGAGTCGAGGGGTGCTCAGCCAAAATTAAAAATTTTCAATTTGGATGAAGAAGAAATAAATTGTGACGAGGGTCAAATAATAGATATGATAATAAAACAAAATCATTTGAATGAAGAAAGAAGAGGATTTTATATTAAAATTGTGAAGAAGATAGGTAGAAGAGGACAGAATGGAAATACTAATACAACCAGAGCTAAAAGGGAAAATGGTATGCTGATAGTTGAAGTTGATGAGATAAACGCATCTGGAAAAGGTTAAAAAATGAGAAAATAAATATTGGATGGAGGAAATGCCATGTTGCTAACTATATGTTAACGTTAAAAGATGTTTCAATTGTTGAGGATTTTACCTGATAATGTTGCGCAGAATAAAGTCACACACTAACGTTTTAACGTTGCGTTTAATATAAAGGAAAACTCAAGTACAATTAAAGGAACGCTTATATATGTGCCACGCTGGCGGGCTTGATCGCTGAGGAGAATCTGGCGCGAAAGGGAGGTATGACGTAAAAGGTAATACAGAGAGCGCCGCTTTTAGGAACACGTTAGTGCTGCCAACGTAACATTTACCATTAATATCCAACATTACCACATAGCGAAAAACTTTACACGACCGGTGACATGTTCGAAATGTGCAGGGGATCATAAGGATAGTGATTGTAAAGTCAAGAAAGAAAAATGTGTAAACTGTATGTACAAGAATAAAACCTACAACTTGAAAATAAATGAAGAACATGGTGCTTTAAGTAGAGAATGTCCGACACTTAAGAAATTACTAGAAGAAGAAAAAAAGAAAATTCGATGGAAAAATGATGAATTATAGCTAAGGAATAAAGGTGAAGAGATAATGTATACAAATGCGCAAAGCCTGATGGTACATAAAGATGAGATCTTCCATCAAATAATGGCGACAAAAAACCCAGCGATAGTGGCGTTGTCGGAGACAAGAGTAGAAGCATAGAAGATTTTGAGATAAATATGAGAGGCTACAGTCAAGTGAGGTGTGATGCTGAGAATAGGTATACAGGAGGAATTGTTGTTTATATTAGAAATGATATTAAATACGAAACTGTAATGGTGCACAAGATCATAGGTAACTGTTGATGTGTTGTGATAAAGGTATACGAAAGATGGTACAAGGGTACAATTGTAGCAGTGTACCATTCACCTAGTGCACCAGATGGCATTTTTATAAAGTTTATTGAGGATTTAAGGGGATCCTATAGTGGCGGTAGTTACCGACATTTTTTCATTTTAAGGAATTTTTGAATTGGCTTTACAGAATTGCAAGTTTTTGGTCTAGAATTAAAGTACGCACAAAAATCTACATCGCGTTGTACGATTTCATATCGGGAACAAAAAAAAATTAAAAATTTTACTAATTTGGGCACATACAACTGTCATCTGACGACAATAACAAAATTACTGCAGTTTATATATATATATAATGACACCAAGGCGACGTAGGGACAACATGTAGGAACAATATCGTGTAAATAAAACTAAGATTCAACGTCTAGAGAAAAAGATTCCGTAAAATGAAGTTTTATTAAGCAAAAGCACATTTAGGTTGACAGGATAAGCAGTATTGCGTGTAGCGAGAGATGGCGCAGCAATCGAACAAAGACAGATGCCTCTGGTTAGACACGGACAGACATAGATATATAACATAGAAAACAGGATTAGAAATGTTGACATTACCGACGTCGAGGAAGTTCGGCCTTCGCTATAGGATCCCCTTAATTGAAGATATAATTGTAAAAGAGGCGTGTATAGTAATAGGAAACTTTAACATTGTTTGCACAAGCTCGCGCACAAGCCTGAACTCTAGATTTAGATGAGGAAGGGACAAATAATAAAGAATCCGTTTATTGAGAGAGAGATTGCATTTAATAAATTTAAGTAATTTGAAATGACTCGAGTGGGCAGAACTAGACAAGAATACCAACATTTGTTGCATAGGAGAAGGGAAACTGCCCGAAAACCTTCCCAGTATTCGTGAACAAATTATTACATAGATGATATAAAATATAATGAAAATACAATAAATGCATAAAACACACAAAAGAAACAAATCAATAATTATTATAGTACAGTCCTTTCCTTGTATTGATGACAAAATAAAAGTTGAATTCACTGATGCTTTTCTTCGTTATATAATCAGGTTAATCATAAAGGAAATATTTATAGTACGTAATCTCAGAGTTTCTATTGACGTAGTCAAAATAAAAAGAAGCATGTAATTTCAGGAGAGGACTGTTCAACTAGTAAATCAAATCAATCAGAATTAATTCTTATAGAAACGCACGGAATGAATAATCGGTAGTTTGATAATAACGCAAGAGACGATTTATATGTTTCGCAAGAAACGCAGTTTCATTGAATACTTATTAAAAGTAGATGTAAAGAATATTCGCAAAGTAATATAATGAACAATAAGAAAATTGTCTGATTAATGATAAAGAAACAATCGCACAAATAAGAAATAAAGTCTTTCTTTTTACTTATCACGAAAATGGTTGCAACCGCACGATTAACTATTTTACTTTAGACTGAGCTCAGTATTCTAATTTGACTCGAAATGAATTGTGCACAAACCTAAAATAAGAGAAGATGTTTTCCTCTCAACACGCGAGACTAACAAGGATAACCCTCAGATGAATTAAGGATACTTTGATCAGAATCCTTAACGTGACGCTAGATGAAATTCTAACGTCTCTCCTCAGATTGTGAAATAATTGGTTACCTTGTGAAAAAAAACAGATGAAAACTTAAGCCTGATCTACAATGTGCTCTTTGCTTTCTGTTTTTTGCTCTTAACCTCTTCGCGACTATCTCGTATTTCGCAATTCCGTTGCGTAACGTGATGTTTCTTGTCTCTTCTGAAGTTCGTCAATTTTTATCTTGGGCGACAGAGAACAAAAAACATCGCGTTACGCGACGCACGTGCGAAATACGGGATAGTCGCAAATAGGTTAAGAGCAAAAAACAGGAAGCAAAGAGCACATTGTAGATCAGGCTTTATAGCTAGTCTTACAGAACACGCCACAGAAAACTTTCCTCTCGATGTATAAATAGCTGCTCGTATTCAGCTTGAACAGAATTCCTCGAACGTTTCAGAAGATGGCTTCCTTCCTTCCTTCCTTCCTTCCTTCCTTCCACGTGCCGGCATGGCTCGCCGGGACGGATATCCCTGGATTCCTCTCGGTGATGATCGCAGTTTAACGTATCTCTCGTTGAGTCAGATATTTAAAGCAATTAATCACAATACGAAACACGTAGAGATAATTCACAACTTAATAACTCGATACTCAAAATATGACGCAATTCTATCGCGAACTTAACAACAGTGCACGATGTGTCGTGCACGAGATCTGGGTAACGAATGCTCGCTCGGCCGGGCTGCGCGCCCCTCCTAACATGCTCAAGCATGCGCGGTAAACACGTGCCTCGCCGCCTGGGACGCAACGTTGTCGGCGCCGCTCGCGCGCTTTTTCCGAGAACTACGTAGAATGCGCGGCAACCTATTGTATTACAACCGCCACAGATGGCCGCAAAAAGAATAACACAATCTCTCTCTTTTTCTTTCAACTTCAAACAAACATAGATTTAACACTAGATGCGTTTTATTCAAATAAGTTAAAAAATTCTATGTTTATGTCTAGGACTGAAGCAGTATGTTGATCAACCAACAAGGGTGACAATTAATAGTTTTACACTTATAGATTTAGTCTTTGCGAGCTTGGATCTGAGTGAGTGTGTAACTGTTGTAGAGGGCCGGTCTCACAGTCTCCGATTAACGTGATTCTCCCTAGATTCTCCGATTAAACTCACTCTTCGTCTCTTTCTAGGGGGATAGTTAGAAAGAAATGCAGAGTGAGTTTAATCGGAGAATCACGTTAATCGGAGACTGTGAGACCGGCCCAGAAAATCCGAAAATTACGGATCATGCATGGGTAAAAATTGAATTTAAGGCGAACCAAGTTGTAAACTGTTATAAAGAATTTAGGGGAAGAGCATACAAAAGGATGAACATAGAGAATTTTGTTAGTGACTTGCAGCGGAGCATGGGTAACAATTTAAAATTAGATATAAATGAAAGGGCGAGTACTTTTGTTAAAAATATAGTGGCGGCATTAGATACTGTTGCGCCGGGAAGAACATTTAAAATACCAAAGGTATGGAAAGGGAAAGTATGGTTTACGGAGGATATAAAATGGACGGCAGTTGTTAGAGATAGGGCGTACGAAAAAGCAGTTTATACGGGTTTAGAGCAGGATTGGCGGCGGTATAAAATTGAAAGAAACAAAGTCGTTAAACTTATAAAAGATAGGAAAAGGCAATATTATGAAAATATGATTGATAACAATAAATCAGATTCAAAAAGAATGTGGAAGACATTAAAAGAAATATTGAAAGGTGAAGTTATGGATGTAAAAATTGCTGATAGGATAGATTTTGAAGGTGTTATCACCAATAAGGAAATAAATATAGCAGATAAGTTCAATGAATATTATATTAATAGTATTGGTAACATTATAAATTATAGTATTAAGCAAGTGGATGATCAAAAGAGTAATAGGAGAACAATATATAGTGTTGAAAATAAAGAAGTACTAGAATACTTTGATTCTATTAATGCGAGTGAATTGGAAAGGATCGTGATGAATCTTCCGGCTAAGAAAGAGACTGAGGAAGGAATAAGTGTTGACGTGTTGAATGAAAGCAGCTTGTGAAATTAAAAATGAATTTACGGATATAATAAATAAGTCACTGGATATTGGTGTATGTCCAGATGGCTGGAAGATGTCTACGATAATTCCAATTCCTAAAATTAAAAAACCGAGAAAAGCTAGTGATTATAAGCCGATTAACGTTCTGCCAGTATATGAGAAGGTTTTAGAATTAGTGGTTAAAGATCAAATAGAAAAATATCTAGAGGCAAATAATGTGCTCACGGAGCACCAATCTGGATTTAGAAAATCATACTCATGTGGGACGGCAATACAAGGAACATTAGATGAATGGAAATTGGAGATTGCTGAAGGAAAAATGGTGGGAGTAATATTTATGGATTTAAAAAAAGCGTTTGAGACTGTAGATAGAAGGAGATTATTAGATAAATTGTATCAGATTGGGATGAGGGGTAAGGTCTGGTAAGGATTGGTTAAAGTCATATTTAAATAACAGAACACAAAAAGTCAGATTCAATGGTCAGTTTTCCAAACCAATGGTAATAGACCATGGTGTTCCGCAGGGGTCGGTGTTGGGTCCGTTGCTTTTTATATCCCACATAGCATCGAAATATTTCAGAAAGCTTTCAAAAAACTGTCAATGAAATATGAAACCTTTCAAAAAAATATTTTAGACATGTTTCAGATATGTTTCAGAAAGCTAAAATGTCCGCCAAGCTGAGATTTCAGAAATGTTTCTAAAATCTCAGAAATATTTCTGAAATAATTCTGAAATGCTTTAGAAATATTTCTGAAATGCTTAAGAAATACCTCTGAAATGCCTAATAAATATCTCTGAAATGCTTCAGAAATATCTCTGAAATGCTTCGAAAATATCTTTGAAATATTTCAGATACTTTTTCTCATATTAAATTGTTTTGGATCACCCTGTATAGGATCATCCGGAACAATTTCCTGTCCTTCGTAAAACATATTCTTGATCATAGTCATGATTTTGCTTCGCCGAAGGCCTGCTTATATTAGATCCCAACTGAAATTTACTTGCGA
>NW_020219368.1:0-6549 GCF_003070985.1 Temnothorax curvispinosus | reverse complement strand
AAAATCACTATTTTGTATTCTGACAATTTATTTCTCATAGTTGAGTCTACTATGAGTAATGTAATACGTATTTTCCGCAATAGAGAGATAAAAGAAATTTAAAAATTAGTAAAAGATGTTTTAAATTGTTGTTCAAAATTCCATTCAATTAATTACTCGGTTTTCCGCATAATTGCGTACAATTCGTGCCGGAGTTTCAACACAGGACTTATCGAATGATTCGGATTAATACGTTACTCATTGAGTTAATCGTTTCTAATTTTTAATTAAACCCTAATTGGAGAACTCGCTCGTTTCTCAATTACCGACTCGATTACGTTTCTTTTCTATCTCAAATGATTGTTTAATTTCTCTCTAAAATATATGAGTAATTCTAAAATTGTTCGAAAAAGAGACTCTCTATATCAATTCTAAATTCTAAATAGAAGTGCTAACGTCACAACAGTTTGTTTTTGCAGAACACCTATCCAAAAGGAAACAAAAGAAAACGAAATGGAAATTGAACAAGAAACAACATTTACATTTAAATGTGTGGGTAATAATTATACGCACTTCCAATCTCAGATTCAGGTACGAAATGACGTTCATGTGTGCATCGCCCACGCGCGCTATCATACGAGATGAAAGATTGCAGGAAGTGCTTTTGCATAATCCTACGTATATTACAGTGACGTGTCTATATTCGTGTCGGTCGTAGCGGTCCTTAGAAGTCCGCCTCCATACGGAAAATCGCTAAACGCAAAAAATGCATTCCGTGTTGTGTTTATACGGCGCGTAACACAAGAAAATAAAGTTGAAGAACTTAGGTCGAGATCAGCAGTAAGGCGAATGTTACGAATGCCTCTAAAAATTTCCAGAATGTTTTTACAAAGTGGTTATAACAGAAACAAGTCACAAATAATCAAATATATACCAATAAAGCTACAATATTAAACTTCCTTAAAATTTGTCAAACATTTTTTTATATTCCGTTAACGTTTTGTTTTTATTATAACATTGTTAATATGGTTTATAAACAAAATTAAGATTTTTCTCTCATTGTCAGTATAAACAAGAGCTTGATATTCTCCCTAAAAATAATAATACTTTTCTGAAATGTAATTTCTTGATTTTGTTTTCATTATATCATACAATTGACAAAGCATGTAAAAATTTGATTTCTTCCATAAATAAAACTTTTCCAAAATCATCGAAAGAGGCAAAAGAATAGAAACGAGGGAATTCTACGACGAAGAACTCGTACAAGCGAATAGCTACACATGTACAATTACACGGATGACGAGGGACGGCGGTTGAGAGTTGCCGGTCGGAGGGAGAAAGGGACGGGAGGGAATACGTGGAAAAAAAACGAGAGTCCCACAAAGGGAGGGAGGAAGATGAACGAGCGGCAAAAGCGAGCGGAGGGCGACATGCGGAGGGGGCGGAACGGAGGACAATAAATGTCAGAACAACGACCTCCCGGTGGCTGGCCGGACGGACTGTCGGCCGTCGTGGCCGACAAAATCCTCATAGCGATGCCCGAATTCGAGATTGATGAATCTTGTTTTCACAAAGACGTCGACACGTTGTATTTCTTACGGGCAAAATTAGTGTAACTAGAAAAAAACCTCGCTGAGAGAAAATATTTATCCCGAATCTATTACGGAAACCAACGTCAAAATTATAAACTGAGAATGTTGTCATTTCAATTCATAAGTTTAATATTAAAAAGTAAAAAGCATTGTGAAAAAAGTTCTATCTCCGCTAAGGAAAAGTCAAAAACATTCATGCCGTCTGCGGAGAATTAATTCCTCAAGTGAGTGCACTTGTTGAGAGAAACCCCCCCTTGTACAATATTATTATACCGCCCCGAGGTACGAGAGAGAAGAATTTCGTGGTGCGTCAATGAGAATTCGCAGAACGGTTGCGTAGCTCCGCTTCTGGTTTCGCGCACGATATATTTTTCTCAGATTTTCCTGAAGGCGTTAGGCAACGGGTGGAGGAATATGGCGTCGTATGATAAATTTGGTTTATGGCGTCTGCCGTTCTCCTTCTCTTCAGCCCTTCCGAGGAGAACTGGGTCACAGTAAACATATTTATAGAAAGGGAGTTTCTCTCCCGAAGGTGGGGATGACTGGCAAGTCATGGAGGTATATTATTGGAGCCTCGCGATAGTATATAGTCGCGGATCTCCGTGTCTTCTTCAAACAAATCGCCGAGTTGTGTGCGCATTAAAAAGGTGCACTTGGCAGATGGTACAAAAGACTGCTTTAAAAATGTCTCTTTTGGTGTCTCTTATGCGAGACGGTCAAAATACACTTTTACGATTGTTTATTCTTAGCCGATTGTGGCGCAGAGAGATGCACGCGCTGTTCTATTGAGCCGAATATCCGAGCTCAAATCCGACCAAGAATCGTTTTTATTCGATAATTTTGATGTTAAAATTTTGTTTAATTCTAATATCAAAATTATTGTATGTGAAAAAGTGTATTTTTTATAACAGCAAATTACTCCGAATTTATTGTCTACATGTCTTCGTGAAAGTTAATAATCACGAAGATTGTTAATTTTTTTATTAAATTCATGACAATTTATGTCAATTATGAGTATAGCGCGTTTACGATTAAAATATACCGTTGAATTTACATCTCTTGTTACTCGTGCTCATAATTCCGACTAGCCGGATCCCCCAACGCATGCGAGAATATGGTCGCCCCGGGGGTGCGAGGGAATTCGAGGCAGGATCGCGAGACAAATCGATTTCACCCTCGACTGCGGTCACAAAAGGTATTCCGGAGAGCGGATCGCCGGTGTGTCAGGACTGTCGGGAGCGACCGTTTTCCGCGCGACGCCGTGTGAAAGCGAGCGGAAAAGGCGGGGGAGAACGAGGGGGAAAATGGATGGATAGAAAGGCAAGTGCAATTAGTCGCTCCACGGGAAATGCACGCGGTAATGAGACACGGCTGAGCCGTGTCGGATTCGCGTCCGCGCTTCCGGGATGTAATTCCGGCGTGTCGTTCCTCTTCTCGTTTCTTTTGTCAAAAATTTTTTATAAAAATGCCGAAATATCATTTATTTTTCTTAAGAAACTTGGCTTTACGTTACAAAAACCATATCTTAATAAATATAATATTTGTAATGTCAAAGTATGAAAGAATTATATAACATGTAGAAATTTTATTTCAGTTGACACTTTGTGATATCGTCACTTTTTTGGGAAAAATAAATTTAAATAATAAGATTGCAATATATTATATTCGATTGTCTCAAATATACCTGATCGCTCTCGATTGATTTCAATCGTAATTAGATTACGATTGATTTGTTTTCCAATAGATAATTTAAATCCATCATAATTGATCAAATAATCCGTTAATTCATCCGATTGTGATATACTCGCATATTGTTAAAATTGCAGTAACAGGGTTGCTCTTCTTTGACAGTGAAAGGGAATCCCGAGCCATTTTCCGTCGTTTTCGTTGCACGAGGAAATCGCAACCGGAACGCTCGCAACGCGTCATAAAACGTGCGGCTCGTAAACGACTCGCGTAAAACCTCGCGTAGATAATAATAACCTTTTCTGGTCACGAGAACCAGTGAGAGAAAGGGGTTTTAACGTTGCAGAATATATTCATGCCGCGAAAGTTAGCTCGGGGCTAGAGAACGAAGAGAACACGACGATTGCCATTCGCTTTGTCTCTCGATCGATCTATCGCTACTCCTCTGATTCGGTCTTTCTTTCTGGTATATTTTATGTACAGGACTCCTTGCCCTCCCGGAAATCCATCCCTCTGTGTCAAGCGGGATAAGAAAGCATAAAGTCGCCTTCGTAAATCAAGGAGGAAAGAGAGAGAGAGAGAGAGAGAGAGATTGCTCAAGCTGTTTCGAAACTAAACTTTGTTGATAAGTTCTTATATCCTTCTATAGAGGAGAGAATTTCTTTCATCGTTAAACGAAAAGCATTAAGGCTAGACTACGTACTGAAAACAAATAGCTCAGCGGGATTGCGGCAAATAGGCGACAAAGAATTGCATCACGACAGGTCATCGACGGGTCATCAACAAGTGTCGATTAAAAAAAAAATTTTTTTTAAATATCATTTTAGGGATTATTTTATTCCAAGAATATTCTAAGGCAATCTGTTCATTATCTATAATTGATTAAATTCGCGTACTTCCCCCCATGTTAAGATATACAATATTTAAGATCTCGCGTGTATCGCATCCGACTGTGATAGATGCTCGAAATTTCCATCCTGAAAAGCGCGAAATGAAAAGTAGGCTTACGCGGAAGGAAATAATGCGTCCGTGTGCGTACGAACGCAAGGATATCGGTCGCTTTATCAGCTCGCATATCCTTTAACTCTACGCTGAGTATCGTCGACTTCCGCTGATGTCAGATCTCCTCTTTCCCCGTAAATGGTATTTCCGCTGCAGAAAGTGAGCTTCGCGAAGCTTTCCACTGTTCGACGACACTCACATCTTGACGGTAAATGTTTGGCGAAACGCGAAGTCAAACTCAACACCAAAAGTTGCCGAATAAAATTCACGACTATCTTGTTTTCCTTCCTGTTTCCATATCGCAAACCTTGACAATAAATTTATGTACTTGCGACATTAATTGATTTATCGAATGTAATGCAGAAAATATAAATTCTCCCTTCAACGATTTTGTAATGTTACGCAAAATTGTGAAAATTAAAAAAGTAGCTAGCGATTTATTGCGTCTGCTTTGAGATCTTACAAACTTCGAGAAGCAATGATTTCGCACACGCGTTAAAAATAGAAATATTTACATCTCATTCTGTGTACAAGTATTAATCATCGTATAATACTTTGATAGCGTATTCTTTCGCGAAATTAGGATCGAAAATGTCGACAGTAGGTTTTTGAATTATAAATTCTTAAATTCTTGTTAATCAAAATTTTTGTATAAACAATTAATTACTCTTTTTAAAAAGAATTATTAAGCCAGATGGTCATTAAAAAATAATGTTTATCTTTATTTTGATCGGAAAAATATTTATAGAAAGTAATCATTTATTACTTTCTTCAATTTGTTACATCCCGAAAGAAATAAAAATATGTGATTTCAATGAAGAAGATGAAATAAAATCGTCACTTATGCAACGACTTAATTTTTTTTTTTTTCAATTTTAATACAGTATTCTCGATTTATGATAAAATTCAACTGAATTTAACATATTTAAATTTAACACAGCACACAGCACAGAACAGATAACGTAATTAAACTTATCTCGCGCGGAATGTGAAAATTTGAAGGAAGAACAGACCGAGCTTTCTACGAATACTCTTTCGACCGAGACAGGTAAATATTTTTTTAACAAAATCTGCGCGATATCTTTGCTGACGTTAATTCGAAACGGGAAAGGAGCGAACAGGGTGTACGTGTTCGAATTTACTTGGCAGAGTGGAAATATTTCGGCGCGGACACAACGGATCGATCGGCATGCGACCTTGGTCGTACCCGCGTGCGGTGCGTACTTACACAAGGTCGCTGCGCTGTCGCCGCTGTCATTCGCACGGCGACGCACGACGCACGACTCGCACGAGCGGGCAGGTAGCGGTGCATGCCCGCGTATCACCGTCTTGCTATCGACGCGATCGTTCCCTACGAACATTTAAGCGATCGTCGCACCGCGGCACCGCGCGGTTGACCAACTCGCGCGATTAACAATCAGTAACAGCCTCTTCGAGGCGACTCCCGCTTATCGAAGATGTCCCGCCGATTCCCTTTTTATTATGCAGACACGTGGCTCGTAAAGTAAAGTTCTCTACGTTATTTGTTTTGCATTATACATCTTGTGTTATTCGATAAAATGCTAGTTACGCCATACAATTGCCTGAAATATGTAGAACTAGCTTAGCAAATAAAAGCGAAAGAATAAAAATGATAACTTAGAAACGTAACGTCTATTTTCTGAATTCTCACACAATATCTCTCACAATTCCGAGAGATAGGCTCGATTAATATTTAGCATTTAACGTCGAAAAATGCGCGGAACGCTTGATAACTACGCGGCCGATTACTTCCGGAAACAATGATAACGTGTGTGTGACTGCATACATGGTCTCTTTGTTCCTCTCCGCGCATTAATCGATTCAAGATTCCACGAGTGCGCGCCGCGAGTGTGTATTAATACGTAGGTCGATCGGAGTAATTACGCGATACCACTCGCATTTTTCCATGTGCGCGGCACTCCGATTAATACATGAATGGATCCCTTTCATACGAGAGCCACGCGTTCCTTAGCCGATAAACACTCCGATTCGTGTACGTTAAGAGCCTTCTCTCTCTTTCTCTCTCCCCCGAGATACTGCACTTTGGTACACGCATAGTGTTCCTGCATGGTATTCGATAAATGGCACGCGTAAAATAGAAGTATAGATGTAATGGAAACGTGTAACTTAGCCATAAATCGACACACCACACATAAATACCGAAATATTTTTGTCTTCTGCCAAACGTCTATACGTAAAGAATCAAGACTTCACCGTAAAAAATTGTAACAGAACTTCAATCCAGAGTTCTAGATTCCAAAGAATTTAG
>NW_020219367.1:0-3080 GCF_003070985.1 Temnothorax curvispinosus | reverse complement strand
GAGCCGCCCTCAGCAGGGTCGTGCAGGTGGGAAATCTCTCCTTTTTCACTCCTCAACCTGGAGTCGAGGGAGCCCGCGCTGAGAAAACGCGCACACGACGTCGAGAGCTCGTCTTGGCGTCTGTCAACCGTTGACACTCGACGTTCGAAGGCGACAATCGTACGCGTTCGCGCGTCATTGGACGACTTCCCCACGGCCGCTCCTCGTTCTTGTCGAAATCCTCTCGATTTCCCACGTCCTCTGTTTAACCTAGATCCCTGACCTCGTCCTGACGCGCAACGACGTCGTCGACGCTCCGCGATCGAACGAGGACGCGTCATCCTCCTATGACGCTATATCAGCGTTGCAACAATGTCGCGGACTTTGTACTTGATCGTAAAATCGCATTTGTTTGTTGGCGACTATATTACAATGACGTTAGGGATACTGTATGTCGAGAGTGTTGCTATGTGTTAGAGATCGGCCAAGAAAAATTAAAGAGTGTCACGTTCGTTCTCATGCCTCAGATGACGGAGGAGACGCTGGGTACTTCAGAAAAGACCGAGTTAGACGCGCATTTGGAACACTTAGCGGAGAGAGGAAACGCCACCAAAACGTGGACGGAGAAGATACTGCGGAACATGGAAGCGGTGCTTACTCCGAATCCTGGTATATCCAATACTCTCGAATTAATTAGATTTTAACTTAATAAAGTATCAACTGACTTGATATTCTATCGTTGGGTGTTTAACAGTACACAAAATCTTATCTGTATTTCATCATTAATTCTAAGATAACGTTTTGCAGGTAACAGGATTGAAGATTTCTTTTTTGAAAAGATCGATAAGAGGAGACCTAACAGGTTGAGCAATTTGGAGTATGTAGGCGGCGATATGATAGAAGCTGGGAATGATTTCGGCCCGGGGATAGCTTACGGTTAGTGTTAAAAGGATTGCGATATACATATATAACGTGAAAGAGAACTTGGTGTAGGAAGATTTCGATTTTAGGTAGCGCATTAATAAAAGTCGGCCAGTGCCAGCAGAGATTGGGGCAGATTGAAAGGGACTTCATAGGGACTGCCGCTAATTGTTACATACAGCCTCTGAGGAAGTTCTTGGACGGAGAAATGAAGACTGTCAGCAAAGAAATGGCGATATTGGAAAATAAAAGGTGACGAAAGCTCCACTCATCTCTGTCACGCACTAAAAAAAAAGTATCGTCACTAATGTTATACGGTTTTAACGTAGATTGGATCTGGACGCGTGTAAAAATAGAGTAAGGAAAGCGAGGAGCATGCTGGGCCAACAGAGTGTAAGTACCGTTAATTGTCGATTTCGTTTAAAAATGTGTTCTATACGTTTACGATGTGTTCTGTCCTCCATACTGCTGCGATTTATAGGAGTCTGGCATATCACCCGAAGTGTTGCTGGATCAGGTATTGACGCAATAGTTTCGCTCGCTCTCTCGATTCAGAAAGATTCAAGCCCAATACGATCACGATAAAAAGATTTTCATCATCCATATCTACTAAGTTTTATAGACATTCAAATAGCTCCTTATCACATACCCATTACATTGTTTGCATATTGCATAATCATAATATTCCTCGTTATTTATACAAATATATATAAGTAAAAAATAGTAATAACATTGTGTTGAATATCGCGAAGCTACGAATTGTTTTTCTCACAATACGGATTCAATAGCGATAGCTGCGTCTCATGGCTACAGTCTCTTTAGCTTCCTGACTTCATTTTAGATAGCAAATATATACCAAAATACAGAAAGCAATAAATAAAATGTATACATTGCTCACTCAGGCAGAGAGGGAGCTGAGGGTAGCGCAATCGGAGTTCGATCGACAAGCGGAGATCGTGAAACTGCTGCTGGAGGGTGTCTCGAGCTCGCAGGCCGGACACTTGCGATGCCTGCACGAATTCGTGGAGGCGCAAGCACGTCATTACGCGCAGTGCCATGCCGTCATGCAGGATCTGCAGCGCGAGCTTGCCGGGTAAGTTCGCTGCCCACACTTTTTATTTTTTTTTTCGTTTCTTTTTTTTTATTATTCTATCTATTTTACTTTTCGTATTCGGCACACCATTGTCCTCGTACAGCATATTATTATTGCAACATTTCTGTACAGCTATCCCACTTTATGGTGATCCGAGTGAGTAATGTTTGACAAACCTTAAATAGTAATATGACTGTTTAGGTATTCGATTCGCGAGCTCCGCTTCTCCTTGTAGTAACCGCGGCGGGCATAGATTTGGACAAAAAGACGCGACTAAATTTTTCACGACACAAATGTCTCGCCGTACAGAAAATACAGCGTTTGTGGTTTGACGAACATTACCTGTTACGGCTGGTTTCAACGAATGCCCAGTTAACTTTGACCTTTAATCGACAGACACAGCCAGAATTAAAGTTTCAAGATAGCTTGGCCTCGGTGAAGCCGGCCAGTGATCAATTATACCAGATCTAATGCCGACATGATCGCCGATTAATCGCTTTCCACATCAGCACCCTGTCCCGAGCTTTGTAACATCTAATGAGTAGTGATAGAATGCAGATTGTGTATTTCGTTATCTTAATTACTCCCTGCTTCCTCGGCCTTCCGCGCTATCCGTTGACGCGCGTTCTCTCCCGCTACGCTCTCTATCTCTCGCTTGCACGATTGGTAAATTGCAGGGCACGTCAACCGAGCCCTATGCTGAGAGTCAACAGCGAGGAAGTGATCGAGCTAAATCCCTCGCCCACTCTCCCCCAAAACTCGTCCGTAACCGCCGAATCTGCCGATTACGTTACCGCCACATTCGACACTGATATGAGTAAAGTTTAGTTTTCAACCCCTCGAATATGAGCGTTGAGTACGGATTATTATGAATTTCGAATCCAGTTGGTAATTAACGAAAATCTACGTTAGCTATCACGCAATATTCCCTTTCTAGCGACGTCTGTTGAAGTTACTTCACGTACGCGTTAAAAATCTTGATCCCGAGCTTAATCGTTACAGACTTGTTATCGAATAAATACTCTATAACGTTATATAATTGTATATTTAGGCGAAATAGAACGGACGGAGCATCCTAAACTTCTTT
>NW_020219366.1:358-4734 GCF_003070985.1 Temnothorax curvispinosus | reverse complement strand
CGGTGAGGGAGCCACCCTGCGTACGTTCTCTCTTCGTCCATCTCATCCGCCGAGGCGGTATCGGTGGTCCAACCACCGAGAGGGCCCGACTGATGATGATCGACGACTGAGAGAACCTGCGCAGGGTCCAAGAGCACACCACCACTACCACCACCTCTACCCCCAACGAGAGGTTGTCCGGGCCGCTTGGAACTGATCCGAGGTCTGGGTCGGGCAACCCCTTGTGAAGGGCGAGAGAGAGGGAGGGAAGACCCGTCGGGCTGCCAGGACGTTTCCTGGTTAAGGCCGGCGGGGAGGGCTCATCGGACAGAGACCGCATCTACTGATGGAGCGCCTGTGCCCTGCCCTCTCGCGGGCGGCGGCGGGGGACTGGGATCGAACGCTGCTCGACCGGATCTTCCTTTAGGAACGACCCGGAATCGAGCGCTGCTCGGCCGGATATCCCCCGTGCAGCTTTGCGCGCGGGAGGGGTACGGTGGGACGCCTCCGTCTATCCTAAACTGTCCGCGATGAGTTGAACGAAGGCGGGGGTCGCCGGTGCCGGAGGTTACCTCGGCCGGCGACCCGAGAGACTCCTAGGCCGGCTCCCCTGGCGGGAGGGAGCGTTGGAGGGGTTGCGGCCTCCTTCCCTCCCGAACGTCAGGGGAGTCTCCGTGTCCCGCGCGCGTGGCGGCGCCCTCCGCGGTGCCCCTGTTGTCGGAGGCAAGGGACCCCCGAAAACCCGCGGTGCGGTGGCTCCTCGATGGGCCTCGCCCGCGGATGTGTAGGGGGCATACCAAGGAGCCCGACCTAGATGAACCATTCCTGGGACAATGGCATAGCCGACCCTTCCGGGGGAACTCGGGACCCGGCTCGCGCGGGACTCCTCGTCGTAGTGAACGATGAGTAAGTCGCGCGCGCGACCAGTGAGGGCACGCCCGGGTCGGCGAGCCGCGGAGGGTCCAGGGACACCGTTATTTTCATGAACCCTAACTTTAGTCGCCAGGACTATAAACAGACCCCACCACCACCACCACCACCACCACCACCGACGCCGCCGCCGTCGCCACCGCCGCTGCCACCACCGCCGACGACGCCACCACTAACAACACCACTGACACCGCGTCAATTACCGCGAATTATCTGGCAAGAGACAGTCGTCTCGGCTGGTCCGCGACAACCACCGTTTACATGGACTTTAAAACGAGCGCAAATTGTAGCAGCGGCAGCTACGAGAAGAACAGCGGCAACAAATGTACCGCCACCGACGACGACGACGCCGCCGCCACCAGCGACGACGACGACGACGACGCCGCCAACACCGACGCCGACGCCGCTTCCACCACCAACACCGCTGCCGCCGCCTCCACCACTAACGCCGTCGCCGCCTCCAACACCGACGCCGACGCCACCACCACCGACGACGACGCCGCCGCCTCCTCCAACACCAACGCCGTCGCCGCCTCCAACACCGACGCCGACACCACCACCACCGACGACGACGCCGCCGTCTCCTCCAACACCGACGCCGACGCCGCCACCACCGACGACGACGCCGCCGCCGCCATCCCCCACGCCGCCGCCACCAACACCGACGCCGACGCCGTCCACCAGCGGAGAGAGGAGCAGCGCCAGGAGGAGCAGCAGCAGGAGCAGCAGCAGCAGCAGCAGCAGCGCCAGGAGGAGCAGCAGCAGCGGCAGCAGCAGCAGCGCCAGCAGCGCCTCTACGTACCTACCCACCGACGAACTACGAATCTTCAATCCCATTTCCGTCGAACTCGACTCGAGAGACATGAGCGGCGTCTTGATCGAGTCGGACGTGGACTCCATTTTGGTCGCGGCGACCACGTTGGAGCCATTCGTATGTAAAACGGTGATGACGGTCGAAACAAGACCACCGGCGATTCATCGTTGCGCCAACGTCAAGTTAACTACGTACCTCAACAATAGAGAGAAATTCCAACCGCTCCGTCCGGCGACGTTCGTCGCTCGACCGGACGAAGCGAGCGCGAAACGAATATGGTACGAGTGCAAACTCGCGACCGTCGACCAACGATTGTTGTACATGTTGTTCCAAACGGAAGGCGATTCGACGGCGACGCAAGCGGAGATAGAGGCTACGGCGGCGGTGTCCGACAGCGACTCGGAACAACCAGCTTTCCGACGTTCGTCCGGTCGCGAGAGGAACAGACCCCTTCGTCGAGCCACGTCGTCGTTCATTCGCGACGTAATCATAGCGGCGGCAAAGAATCTACCGACGAGCACGGTGACCGCGCGAACCGGAATAACCGCAACGGAATACGAGGTCGCGCGAAAATTCAACGTCGCTCAGCAGGACTTCGGTCGATACGCGCGCCTCGTTACGCAACAACTGTCGAATCTCCACTTATTGAACACGCACGGCATCCACGTCGTGCGATTCTATCAATGCATGCACGGCCTCAGACTGCCGTGCGAACACGCGGCTCGAGTCCTGCGCGACGTCGCTTACGTGGATCATCCGCACATGGACGTCGTCCAATTGCACAGAGCGGACACTCTGACGGACGATGAGGGCAGACCGTACGTCGTGCGTCTCGACGGGACGAGAGCCGAGGCGGCCGACAGGACGCTACCAACGCGATTGTGGAGCCTCTTCGACAACGCCATTATTTTCGGCGACGGCGCAAGAATCAGGAGATACCGCGTAGGATTTATGAGCCAGTACGGTAACTTTACGTGCCACACGTCCCCCACGTGGTCCAAGCACCTCGTCACTTATTGCCAGGTATACAATTCGGCGGCCAAGATGGCTCTGCCCGTAAATTTCGGCTCTTTGGCGACGTATCTGATCTGTCAAGGATACGAGGGCGACCGCAAATTAATGGACACGCGACTGAACATTAAGCAACATCTGCGCGACGTCGACTTTTTCTTCGACGAATACGTTCGGCACGGATACGCGACGCGATTCGAAGAGGTCTTCACCTTCGACGCGAGGAGGCACAACGTCGTCCGAGAAATTAACGGGTCAGGAGTGTTCGACGAAAACCGCAAAACCAGATTGGTGACGAAAATAGTGGGACACCAATTGCTGTACCGAATCAACGAATGGGACAAGTACATCGATGCCAATGTCCAACGAGACGTAAGGTTGCTGTGAGGAGCGAACGAACTCTACCGCCGACAATTACGCGAACACCTTACGATGCCGCACAATTTCGTTACGACGGCCGTAGAGGCGTATCTGCGAGTTATGTACTTTGTACACGGCTTCAACCAAAATTACAACTACACCGTTTGTCGCAACGTCTTTGTCGGAGGCAGCGAAATGCGGGCCATTCGCAACGAATTCGTAGAGCTGCGAAGCCCGCTGTATCACAACGTAGCTCCCGACACGTACCAGCGACACTTCGCCATATACGCCAAGGACGTACCGGCGGCTCTCGCGCACGCCGTCCGACACGTGTGAGAAGTGCATCGTCTCATGGAGACGGACGATCCCGTCTACTTTTTAACGGTTGTCCACGCCTCGTGGGCGTACCGTTGTATCGAGAATCATCAAGGTGCGATAGACGATACACTTGTGCCAATTATGCGAAACGCGCGTCGCGGAATATCACCGTTCAGCCTGGAGGCCTTTTTCGAACTGTACAAACGTCTCCCGACGGGACACAACCTTAGAGTAATCGGGACCGTACAGGCCGACCGCGTGGCAAACGCCATCGTGCTCGATCCGACCGCTCCCATCGCCAGAATCGCACGAATGGCGATCAACATACCAGAGGAGAACGTCGCTGACACCGTGGCGACGTTCAGACGCTATGTATTCGATAATTTTTATCTTGTTCCCGAATACCTTTGGAATACACGATGCCGTCACTTTGCGGTATGGAACGTGGTAAAAATAGGAGATTACCGTTATTTCCCCGATGATGAAAGAGAACTGAATGTTCGCGCGGTAAATACCAGAATAAGACGTATACAAAGACAGGTCGATAGACGTGCGCGTGACAACGACGTTCGTCAAGCTGAAGCTACCGCTCATGTTGACGATGCTGCTGCTGCTGCTGCTGCTGCTGATGGAGCAGCCCCAGTAAAAAGACCCAGAGGCCGACCGCGCAAGTTGCGATTGCCGTCACCACCTGATGCTGCTGCTGCTGCTGATGGAGCAGCCCCAGTGAAAAGACCCAGAGGCCGACCGCGCAAATTGCGATTGCCGTCACCACCTGATGCTGCTGCTGCTGCTGCTGATCCGTCGAAAACGATCGCCGAGACCAAGAGACCCAGAGGCCGACCGCCGAAAATCCGTCGACCGACGACGCCGCCGCCCCCGCCGCCACTTCCAATATTACCAACACCGTCGAAAACGGTGGTCGTCGTCGTCGTCGTCGTCGTCGTCGTCGTCGTCGTCGTCG
>NW_020219366.1:0-258 GCF_003070985.1 Temnothorax curvispinosus | reverse complement strand
CGTCGTCGTCGTCGTCGTCGTCGTCGTCGTCGTCGTCGTCGTCGCTGGTGTCGGTGGTAGCGGCGGCGGCGGCGGCGGCGGCGCCGGTCGATGGCTGTGTACGCTGCTGCGGCTCTTCTTCGGTGGTCGGCCTCTTGGTCTTTTTGTCCTGGTTTTGATCGCTTTTGACGGCGGCGGTGCTGCTGCTATCGACGGCAATCGATGGGATAGCGGACGTGAGTCGTCGTCGCCGCTACTCGACGCTTCTTCCACCAGCGT
>NW_020219365.1:0-4789 GCF_003070985.1 Temnothorax curvispinosus | reverse complement strand
CTCCTGTAAAAGGATTTTGCGATCTATAAAGCCGTTTCAAAATTAGATCTTTGACTGTAATTGTCGGTAATTGAGTCACTTTAGCATCCCCTTAATCTATTGGGTCAAAGGAGAGAAAACGAGCGACTGCTCACGATTGCTAGGCTAGCGGAGTGTCGGCTGAACGCACCCAATACGTTTCTTGTGCGTTGGCTCAATGGCCGCGTTCAGGAAACACAACTGTTGAATGAGCGCTCCGTATGATTGGTTCTTACACTTGGATCCGGAGTAGAACCAAAGGTAAGAACCAATCATATTAAAGAATCACTGACCGCTCACTCAACAGTTGTGTTTCCTGAATGCGGCCAATGTTACGCTACGTGACCATACGAGAGTCTTGTGCGGTGGCTATATAAAGGTAGGTTTTCAAGGGCAGTGAATGCAGCAGCAGCGAGCAGCAGTTTAGCAATTTCCTAGAATCGGTTTGGCTCACTTCCGGCGCGCAAAGTTTTCTGATAAGTCATCCTATAGTACGTGCACCTGCACTTCAAGTTTTTAAGTCCAAAGAAAAGAGAAAAGCGAGAGGTTATGAGTATAGAACAGTATAGAAAGTGTACCCAAAAGGAGTCGAAGGGAACAGATTCTCGGACACGCGCATTGAAAATTTAAAATCTGAGGCTTTGGAATCCTGAGTCAAATCAGATCGGCGGGACGTCGTCGAGCATGGCTTTGCTTCGACGAATTCGACCAGCATACAGACTCTTCGGCGAAGGTGTCGTCGTAGTCATCTTTTCGCGTCGAGGTAACGCTGTTCCATCTTTCAGAACGTGCTGCTTTTCGACGGCGTCAACGAAACAGCGACAGCATCAACAACCAGAGACCAATAACGAAGTGAAAAACTGCGACAGTCGGTCGAGCGGTGACAAGAAACCGGTCATCGACGAAACGACGATCCGGAGGATTGAGAGACTGGCACTGGTCGGCTTTGAGTACAGGCAGAGCAAACGGGTGCTGGAGGAGGCAATAGCGTTCACCGAGCGGCTGCGGACGGTCGGCATCGACGAGACCGTGCGTCCGATGTACAGCACCCTGGAGAACGATTGTATTCACCTGCGGGACGACGTGGCGCGACACGACGTCGAGCGGCGCGAGATACTGAAGAACGCCGCAGTGTTAGAAGAAGAGTACTTTGTCGCGCCACTGGCGACAAACAAGGAAAAGGAGAGCGAGCCCAAACGATGAGTCTAGAAGCTGTGTTGAAGGCCGTTGGCCCATATTTCCTTAGTCTGTCCGAGCGAATGTTTGTGTACGGGCCCCAGGGCAAGTTGCTACTGAGGAACCTGGAGGAGCACTGGTTTACACACTGCGTCACGATCCCACACTACAACGTGTTTCCATGCGACGTGATCGTAGACACGTTGCAGCTACTGCGGAGCAATTCGATGGACGAGGTACTGCCGTTTGCGCTCGCCACGCTTGCGACATCCAAAAGCGGGTGGAACGAGTCGTTGCTGTCGGCAGGTGGTAGGATACCGTCCCACAGAACAGCCAAGATCAACGTGTTCGTCGATGCGTCAGACGCGAAGAGTCTGCTACACAAGAAGCAGAGGGAGCGCAAAGTGTGGTGGCGCAAACTCGCCCAGCACCCCTCGAGATTTGTGCTCGCTGAGGCGAAGAAGACACGGAATCTCGACGTGACGGAGATAGAGGCGCAGTTTCCCTTTGGAAATATCGTCGTGGAAACGATCACTCATTATCCTGGCGTACGCAAGTTGTATCCTCAGGTACTAATGCTTTCTTAATAAACTGCGATATATCGATAACATAATGAGAAATAGAGAGAGAGAGAGAGAGAGAGAGAGAGAGACAGAGAAAGAGAGAGAATTATTTAAATGGGGTATTTATTTACAGGCCGAAAATAATAAAGATAATGCTGCAGACGTGCATATGGTCGAGCATGTCGCTTCCTTGGATTGGGGCTGCTTGGCGTTACTCTGCGACAGCCACATGTTGGATAAATCAAATAGAGCGTATATTCATCCTAAGTTATCCCCATACAAAATTACGTTTCACATAGCGAGACAGGAGAACGAGACTGATTCGGATATAGAAGACTTAAATCGCTTTGTGCTATACTTAAGCAATATGCTTAGGGCGAGAGGAATCTCTACCATATTGATGAATACAGAACAGATCATAGAAATGTGCCTGATCCCGCACGTCGTGTCAGTGGATAAGACTAGTCTTAAGAATGGCGTTGTACATGTTAAAAATCGCTCGACGACTCTTAGCGAAGCAGTTCATATTACCGACTTAGTAAAGTATATTAGTTTGCGTTCTTCTTGATTTGCTACAATGGCACAACCGGATTTTTTTTCGATCAATGTTACCAATCATGAGATGTAGCTATCATGTAACTATATTTAATTATTAACTATATTTATTACTGACAGTTACAACGATATAAACTGTAAATATAAGTGAAAATTCTGGTTCTACATTCTCTCCTCTTCATCCCTATTTTACTGACTCTCTGAATTTTAAGATAAACAGCTATCTTTTGATCTTGCGATAATATACATTAATTGAAATGAAGTACGCGAAAGAAAATAATAAAGGCAACTTAGACTTTTCTCGTCCTGGGAAAGGAGACGCAGCACATGGCATTGTACGAAGGACGACGGAAGGAAGGAAGAAAATGTTTGGGAAGGGAACGCTGCCAGACATTTCATACTTAGTTGAAACGTACACTACCGTGCACGTTCGACGAGCCTCCCAGGATTGGCCGAATTTATCTCGAATTGGCGATGCCACAGAGGCAGTTGAATGTTTCTCTGATACAAGAGAATAATACTCTCAACTGAAGCTAAGCAGGTAGTTGTAGCTTCTTGCCTTTGAGTACTTTGGTAATATAGAGGTAGAAAAAGTCACAATAGAGAACTGTTTGCACCAATCCGGCGACTATAGCGATCAAGTCGTAATGATCCTCAGCGTAGTAGCGGTAGATCCAGTTGAACAGATACAGGCCTCTGTATGATCCTAATGCAAACAAGTAGTGGCTGGTAATGCTTTCCGCCTCGCCTGTTTTTGACACCAGGAACAACTGGGGTAATATCGCCACTGACTCTAGGTAAATGCTGAACGTCCACAAGACCTCGACAGGGGACAGCTCATGATTGATTAACAGTGCCAGGACAAACGCGGGTAAGATCAGGAACTCGATCCTGCAACAGAAAGCCCATCTGTCAGTGGAAGTATCCACAGTGAAAACGCCCTGGACAACTTCTCGATAACAATCTTGGGCCTCACCTGAACGTATCGTGATTATGATCGTACGTGGCTTTGAACTTGACATACATCAAGAAGACCGTGGCGAGGGACGTGGCGATGAATATGATCTTCATGAACGTGTTATACGCCGAGATGAATGTGGTGAACAGGTCTAGATAACGGGTGGTATAAACAATCGCAAAGAGGATCTGCGATTTGCCACTGATACCTGCGAACAGTTCAAGCGTCGATAATCGCTGCCAGTGGAGCGGAACGTCACCGGCGTTCGGTTGTAACACATCAAGCTCGTCATGAACACGCGCGTCCCTGAGCGAAACGATCAAGGCGGTTCACTCACCGGCGCAGCTCCGTGTCTTCCATATTTTGAGGAGTAGGATGATAATGGCTAAAAGGTGCGACAGGTCGCCCAGCAGTCGGAATATATTCATGCTTACGGTCGCGGGGGTGTGATTTTACGTAAAAAAACCCGCGGAGGAGTCAGAGAGCCAGCTCGCGCAGCTCGCTCGACGGCGGCACACAAATATGACGTGGCTCTGACTGCGGCTAAAGCAGATGGCTGACCCCCCCAAATCAGATTGAACAGTGTTGGACCGCATTCGAAAACTTCACTCGGGTGCACAACTGATACATATACACCGTGTAGGTTTTATCTTTGTTCAATTTTCAGTAGAAAGCTTTCCAGCAAGCGACACAAGTCGACACAAACATCATTCTATCTTTCTTTTTTAGCAATGAGTAACAAAGATAAAATGATACTTGTGTCGACTTGTGTCGCTTGCTGAAAAGCTGCCATAGTGGATCACAGAAAGGCTGCAACACTTTAGGTTTGTTCGCGTCGCATACTCCAATATATACCAGGGGTAAAGGGTGGCGATTGGAGCAGATGAGTTTTTGGAGTGCATTGAAGTGAGTAGGAGCATGGTGGGGCGTGCGACGCGAACAAACCTTTTATTTTTTGATGGGTTTTGAAACGCAGCCTAGGTACCTAAGTCTTGAAATCGTTCGTTATGAAACGTATTCGTTTATGAACAAAAAGGTGAAGATTTCCTAGTTGAGGGCCAATGGGTACCCAGGGTGTATTCCGAATCCAGTTAGGTCGGTAAAGCGGGGAGCACACAGTTCTGCACAACGCATAATGCGTAAGCATAAGAAAACTGATTGGTCTATTTCCTTATGCACATGTGTATAGACCAATCTATTTTCTTATGCTTACGCATTAAGGTGCCTTTTCATGCTGACGCTCGACGCTCATTTTCAGCGGCAAGAAGGTCGCATGACCACAATTGACGCCGGCGTCAATTGAAATTCATGAAAAGGAAAACAGCGTCAAAATTTCGGCGTCTTCGCGCTGCTTTGGCTTTGACGCTTGAAGTTGGAAAAATCCAACTTCTCTTTCTTGACGCTGGCATCATAGTGATGTCACGTGACGTCGCTCAACGCTGTTTTTCAGCGTCCCATGAATTGGCACCTTAAAGGTGGAAGCACATAAAATTACAGGAGCCATAGGCAGAATGCAGAA
>NW_020219364.1:0-3388 GCF_003070985.1 Temnothorax curvispinosus | reverse complement strand
GAGCTAGTCCGCGTTCGATATAAACAGCCAAAAGGCAGGCCGTTACAAATATCGTGACTGACATTATTTGTACGATCGTGTTAAATAATTTTTAATTAAGATTGATCTATAAATATTTGCATCATCATGTTAAACGCTGTCTAATAACGCAATTAATCGAATAGTATCATTGCAACGATATAAGCTAAACCTTAGCATATATTTGTTTAATCGACGTAATTGCACTTATGTCACCAACGAATTCGATTGCCTTCCTTTCTTTGTTATAGTATTCTCCTTCCTTCCTTTTGTCGTTGGACCGCAATTTATGAGGTGCAATCACATAAAGATGTGTATAAGCGAATCAACATCGGCGGCGGAAGCTCATGAAAATAAACGCCATAAAAGTCCATTTAATTTAATCACATCAGATTGTACCACAAAAATTTTTACGCGTATTATTGGCTTGTTACAGTTCGGTAATTTTATACTCAATTTTATGTAAAATAGTAATTTTTTATCATATCACGTTATTCTTTCCGATGAATTTATGCAAGAATATGACATTATTATTAACAATATTAATTAATTATTAATGTGTAATTAATAATTAATGCTATAAATAATCATTTATTATCGTTGATATAAAAAATTTATGTTGATATAAATATTAAAAGTTAACATTGGAACTTAATAAACATTGAAAATTAATGTTTAGTTTAATTGTTAAAACAGTTTTAAAATATATGATATATGAAATCAATTTTACGTTTGCAAATTTTTCTTAATTTAAATTTTTTTAAGTGAAATTTACCTGAAGTTCCACACCATGCTCCTTCTGCGTCACAGAAAGTCATTAGAGTGGCTTGATGGAGCTTCAGGGTACAAGATTGATTTTAATTCCGCGGCGAATAGTTTTGGACGATTGATATTTTTAAATTCCTAGGACGATGGTTAAGCCGAGAATTTTAAGATGACATTCTGAGAATTCGCCTGTCAAAGTACACAACATCTCACATGCTTTGATTAATGTTTCGTTGAGAATTTCAACGGTTTCCTTGAAATCGCAGCACAAGTAAAGTTCGAAGATTATAACATCGCAGGAAATTACTTTCTTGAGATCATGATTATGCTATATACTTGATTAACTTGCAACAATTAGAAGATATAACAAGATATAAAATCTGCATTTATTGTTCTTTGCGATGTTTATTTCCATTATTAGTAATTTCATTTTATTACTCAAATAAATATAAATTTAATATGAAGCTCGTTACTTTATTTATTTTTTTTATTATGCAAGATGGATATTGAGATATTCACTGGAAAATCTATATATTATGAAATAAAGAAAGTGAAAATTTATGTATTTGCATGAAAGATTATAAATGAGACGTTGTGTGAACTGTTTTCCTACAATTGAGATATTTATCTTTGCTCGGTTGAAATTTTGTGCAAATACGGGAAATATGGCAGACAAAAAGCGAACGACGGAATGATGTAGAGAGGTGAACCGACGCTTTTGATCGAACATCGTGTTAGTCTTTTCCGTCGGACGTTAATTAATGTTATGGTTCCACGTTGACGTCGAGCTAGAGGCGGCTGTAACCAGCGAAATTCCCTTTGTGACCGAAAGCCCGATATTGCGCGGCTTAATCACGCTTAAATACGCCGTCCTAGCTCTCCACCCTCGGATGGCATCGGACGTTCTCCTGCTCATATAGCTTGCACTACGTTGGTTTCTGTCTCTTGACTGGCTTGTGGTACCTCTCATATCATTATTAACGAACCAATTAGTGCTTTCCATTAGCGGGAGGGCTAGACATGATATTTCTGTGTGCTGCATCGCTATGTATATTTTTACTGACAGAAAATAAACTCCTTTCTCGGGGTTTCTTTTAATTTTTGTACTGTGTTAGTATCAGCTTGTAACTCTTTTTTCTTATTTTCTTAAGCTAAAATACATAAATGTATTTATATTTTGTAAATAGTACGTATATATGTTTAATAAGTATATATATATATATATATGTAATAAGTCAGTTGAGCAACGATATTACAAGGAATTACAACACTAATAACTTGCATATTATTTTTTAGTGGTACCGCTCAATTTTTTTACTTTGTTAAAATCTAACTACTAACAAGTAATTAAAATTTTCCATAATTTAAATCCTTTGACAAAACAACTATTATTCTGCATTTCAAACTTACTCTCTGCTAAAATAAAGCATAATGCGATTATTTCAAGCTTGATTTCAAGATTTTGTACATACACGACTACGTGTTGAGGACGCGCGAACAATACGAAACCGCAGATATCGATCCAACCTTTCTTATTTTTTCGACCATTGTCCGATATCGACTCCGCGTAGCGATACTAGCGATGTGCGTAAATGCGCGAATGCAATCGCAGTGGACCATGGACGAAGGTTCGTGGCGTTGTGGTCGGCCGCTAAATCGTTTTCGACCGCTCCGACCGCTTGTGCGGTCGATCTCCACGCTCGGCAGATGCATTCGACGTATTTTCGAACGATTGTCGAACAATTTTTTCGATATTTCGGTAAAATCCTATCGGAATTAACGCGTATCGTATAGGTATAATGGCAGCGCTGTTTTACGCAATTCCTTGATGAGATTCCGCGCGGCTGTGTTTCTAATGTTTTAATATTGGCTATTTTACTTTGACAATCCAAATTAATAATAACAACAATATATATAATAGTCAATAGAGACGGAAAATTTCCATAATTTTATGTGATATGCGCTTCAGGTTGGTGTGCCGTGGCTTCGGCGATATTTAATTGCGCACTATTCTCAAGTTCGCTTAATTAAGTTGCTTGATTAGTTCCAAGAGAGTTTTTGGGTGGCACGCACCCGTGCAGCCTCATGAATTACGTATTGTGTTCGGCATCGGTGTACGATGGCGTATTTACATACTTCGCGGAACTTCGAAATGCGTAGCGTAGCATAAGCAGCGGCAACTGCGATTGTCTATCTAACTTTCCTTTTCGCGAAACTCATCTCCTAAAACTCATTGAGATCTTCGCCTATTGTGCACGCTCTTTGCGTCAAAAGAACTTTACGTCGAATCGCATAGCCTATAGACGTAAACGCGGAGATCCTTCATTGAAGAGCTTATTCTTTGGGCTTAATCCAACTTCCATTATTCGCAGCTGTCTTATAAAAAACCTCTCGCAGTTCACTGTTCGCCGCAGATCGATTTTCTGCCAAGCCTTCCCATTCAGAGAAGCTCCCGGAATCTTCCGTGTAAATCCTGTTGTTTGCGAAATCGTTTTTTCTGTCTGTTAGCTTAATAAAGTATTATGTCTGTTATCGTATTTGCATTTCACGAATCCTCAGAAAATAAAACGGAACTTTTGCAACGTTCTAAAGAACTATTAAGTCT
>NW_020219363.1:0-3559 GCF_003070985.1 Temnothorax curvispinosus | reverse complement strand
AGGGGCAGCAGCGACCATGGGAGCGGCGAAAACCCGTATTTTATTATGTTAAATGCCGGACAGGCGAGTCCGAAAAACCCTTATGGCTAGCGTTCCTTGTAGAAGATCGCGGCGCGACAAGTAAAAGAACCGGGGCCTTATTGACCCCGGTAGACGAGCCGGAAGGGGATGACCAAACGAGCCAACGATCGGGCCCCGACAGGAGACCCGAGCGGAGGAGACAGGACCGGTTGCGGCAAAAATCCGGCGAAGGGCCCGCAAGATAGCGGGAACACGGATTGTCCCCCGTGAACGAGGGCACAGCGGTCCCAGCCGAAGGGTGGACCACGGAGGCCACCCAAGGGGAGCCCCCAAGATCAACCACCCGACCCGCGACGCGCCGGGACCACCGGGCGCGGAGATGGCGGGGACACATAATGTCCCCCGCACATAGAGGTACGACGGTCCCAGCTGGGGGCCGAACAACGGAGTCCGCCCGAGGGGAGACCCCGAGATCAACCACCCGATCCGCGACGCGCCAGGACCACCGGGCGCGGAGATAGCGAGGACACGGCATGTCCCCGGAAGTCGGGGTACGAGAGTCCGATCCGGAAGCGGAGAGGTCGAAAGGCCCTCCAGAGGCGCGGCGACACAGGCGGAGGCGCGTTCCGGCAGCCGGGGGCCGAGATACCCGGGACACGCGATGTCCCCCGGAACGCGGGAACCGCGACCGTCCAACGGGAATTAGCGGACGGAGCGTCACTGGGGGAGGATCCCAAGGGGCAGCGAGACCACACGGCCGAACGAACCCCAGACTCAGGAACCAGGGGCCCGGGGTCCGAGAGGGTCCATGCGTATGCGTGCGAACACTTGCGAAGCTCGGCATGAGAACCACGGGCGACAGCAAACGCAAAAACACCAAAAAAATAGCGAAAGAAAAAAGAAAGCGTTCACCATCTGGCGTGGAAAAGTACTTCGACGCAGTAGGTACCGATGGTGGGAGCGACGGTCCCGAGGTGGGGACGCCGCGAGAGCCCGGCAACTCAAGGGAGTCGCTCGGATATCGTGGTTGCGGTAACACGTACTTAAGATTCGCTCGTACAATACGGACTTAGCGCGTAGTTTAGCGCAGCGATATATTACAACCAAGCACTCCCGCGTACATTCACGTTAAACATAACTCGTATAAATATTGCGAGCGGTAAATACTTACCATTTATAACAACGTTCGACGAAAAGTGTCAGCGTGAAGCGCATACGGCGCGACAATTTTTGTAATCAACTACGACGATCTAAAATAAATCAATCGTTTGTTAATATACGCAGTGTCAAGTTAATTTGAATTACTTACCTGCGACTTACCTTGTCCCACAGCATTGATCCATCGTTGTCCAGCGGCGTTCCAGTATGCGATAAGGCGAGGATCTGGGACAGTCAGCGGCAGTCGAAATCCATCCGGGGCGAGAAGTTGAAAAGGAAATTGGTCGATTAGATAAACATACACATTTTCTACTTACCTGTTCCGTCGGTGGGTGGTCCCACGTTGTCCATCGGTGATCCAGCAGCGGAGGCAGCGTCGGGGCGGCGAGACATTCAGCGTCGAGAACCTGAAAATAAAAGAGAATTAATGGAGTATTGTTTCAACGCCGTACTATAATTTCGATACTTACCTTCTCGGTATATCAAGGTTAAACCGAGTGGCGACCGTTTGATAGGCAAATCTGGCTGAAATTTCATATTTTCGTGTAATCCACGTACCCAGAGAGTGACGTCCGGTCACATTAACGTAACGTAGCTTGTACGGTGGACTTATGCAATTCTTTGTCAATCTTCAAATGATTTATTTTTCTTTTATTTCAACAGAGAATTGTCCAGTGTACCTTGATTTAACACCTGAAAATCTAGCGTTTTTCAATCTGCGTGTTAAAATAAATTCCTCAGGCAAGTTATTGGTTTTACTAACTTCTGTTTTACTAAATATTGTATGTGAGATTATTTTATTTGACGAATCTTTAAAGATACATAATATATTAGTTGTATTTCTTATGCGACCCAGCTGGCCAAGTTTATTAATATTCAATTAATATTAAATAATGAATTTCAATTAAATAGTGAATTGAATATTAATAAACTTGGCCAGCTGGATCGATATAAGAAATACAACCAGTTGTTTTTAATTGTTTTCTGATTTAATAACTTATTTCTCAAATAATATATTTATTGGTGAACAGGTGAGACTTCAGTGCCAGAAACAGAACTGTTGTTCGATGAACAGCCTGTTGTAAATTCTGAAGAAAATAAAAAGTCAACAGTTAACATCTCTAGCAAGAAATGTACGCATTTTTTTATATTGTAATTTTTTTCTTCTTATGCCCTTTGTCTGCTTTATTCATTACCAATTCTTTTTTTTGCCACAGGTGCAGCGTCATGGAAGGATGATTATGCCGTTAAAACTCTCATTGACGAATGGAGAGGACATGAGAGCTATTTCAAGAGCACTACCATTACTAACAAAAAAGTCTGGGAAATGATAGCTAGCAAGTTAAAAAAAGAGAACCCATTCTGGAACTATACCGGACAGCAATGTGAAGACAAATTTAAGGACCTTAGAATACACTATGTAAAAGCTAAGGATCAGAATGAGAAGAACAGTGGTCTTCCAGTTGCTATATGCAAGTTTTATAACGAAATGGATGATGTTCTTGGCGATAAGCCAGCTGTGAAGCCTGTGTTCATAGCTTCAACACTAAAGAGGCGTAATGAATTTGATACTCAGAACTGTTCAAGTGCATCTTCTGTAATCATAGACAGCAGTGAAGGCGACAGTGAGAATGGATGTACTTTTACTCCTAAATCTAAAAAAAAGAAAAGTATTACTGAAAGAAACATCGAAAGACTACTTACCATAAGAACAGAGGAATCTAAGAAAAAAGAAGAGGCGCAACAGAAGAGGCACACTGAGCGTATGGAGCGACAGGATCGTGCCATTGAGGTTGTGACGTGACAAGTCGCGTCTCCTTCCCGGACGGGCTCGGCCGAGGGGAATTCGGGGATGCCTCCTCGTTGGAGCGAGAGGGGGGGGCGGTTGCGTGTATTGTTTGGTCTAATTAGATTAAGTTTTTAAGGGATCGCCGGTGGTGACCGGACTTCAGCTGTAACGGCCGGGGGCCGCAACGAGGAAGGGCAGAGGATTAAAGAGACGGCCAGAGGACATGGCTGAAAGTCGGATCGCCCGGACCTCCCCGCAAGCGCATGAGCGTCGCCGGCCGGAATTCACCCCGCACTCGGTCGTAACAGCGGCGGTATAACGATCAGGAGGACCCCAGATCACCCACGAGCGAAATGCCAGTGGCACAAGGGTGCAGAGGAGCGGCCTAGGGAAAGGCACAGCCCTGGGGCCGTCACCCCGAGGGGGATGTCGGCAGACGGGGCCGAGGCCCGGCCAGCCTGACCCCGAACGCCGACTCGATCATCGCGGCCCGGACAGCCGGTTGAATCAAAAAGCCCGCGCCGAATCGGAGGTGATTGCAGCAGCGCCGCCGGAAAGGGAGGCGCGCGAGAAGCTGAGGCGCCGACGAGA
>NW_020219362.1:0-4217 GCF_003070985.1 Temnothorax curvispinosus | reverse complement strand
CTGAACAATGCAGAGGCTGCTTCTCTTGCCTTCTAGATTCAGCTAATGAATTACGAGAAGATATATTAAATATTCCTAGCCATATGTTTGGGGAACACAAGCTATGTGCGGAACGTGGTCGTACATGTGAGAACATCGGTGATACAGATGAGACAAATTATGTTCCAGATCTGGAAACGTACGGTCTTTACCCCAAAATAGAGACTGCAATCAAATATTTAAGCGCTCATTCCACCAGTTTGTTGCTCAATGTGACAAACAATTTTGCAGAATTGTTTCACTCGATAGTCTGCAAAAAAATTGGCGGAAAGCGCGTTTTTTATGGTGCGCGAGGTTCGTATAATACCAGGATTATGTCAGCTGTTATTCAACACAATACGCAACAAGTCCTTACAGAAATCCATAAAAGCGCATGTAACGATGTTTCTCCTATTATCGAGAATCTGGAAAAGCGACGACAAATAAAAACAGCTCGAACCAGAGAATCTCGCAAAATAGAGGGAAAACCAAAAAAATTTAGAAAAAACGTAGGAACAGATGGTTATTACGGACTTCAATGTCAACAGCCAGACCTTGAAATCGATGGCTGTACCACCGATTCCAGAGTCGACTCCTGAGCGGAGCGGCGGAGAGTGCCTGCCAATCACGGCAGCCCAGGCGTCCGAAGCAGCGCGGGGCATGGCGGAGCCGTCGACCGAGCCAGGGGAACCGGCCAATCAGGGGATCGAGAACGTTGAAGGAGCGGAGGACTGCAGTTTTGAAAGCGTAGCGAGCACGCAGATCCTCTCGCCCATAGAGGAGATCATCTCCGAGGCCATTCGCCTCGAGCGAGGGCAGCAGATCAAGACTCAGCCCGCTGGACACGGCGAGGCACATATACAGCCCGCTGGACACGGTGAGGCACAGGGATACGGTCATCCGACCACACAGCCCGCTAGACACGGCGAGGCGCGTCAACAGGGAGAAGCCGGTCAACCGGGGGACACCGAGGACGACGCGATCAACTTTGGCCAGATGAGCCAGAAACAGGCGACGGACCAATAGGATAGTTCCGTGCGCGTTTATTATTAACTTTGATTTATTTTTTCTATGTAATTTTCATATATTTGTTTGTTTGTTTGACAACCCTTAAAAAAGAATACGCATGTGCAATCGATACGCCAAAGAGCGATATAACGACGAAGGTTAACCGGAGATATAATCTCATTTATTTTATTTTATTTTATTGTGTTACTCACATTATTTTAATTGTGCATGTCGAAATATATTTTAATCTAAGCATACCATACACGAAATTCTAATTTATTCCTTACCTATCCGAATATATCAAATTCACATTAAAGAAACTTAGTTTCAACATTAGAGTCAATGAAGATTCACGTTATCAGAAGTATGAAAGTAGATTCAGCAAAAGAGCCAATCACAGGCCAACGTTCCATTATGGACTCAGACAAGTATAGAATCATAGTTCTTGCATTCATATTTTCTCTTTTTGCTATATCAATAGTTTGCATATTACTGCTAGCGTATTCCAACGTTACCAAAGCCGTTCCGTATTACCAGGCATAAGATAGATTCAAAGTTGCAAAGATGAAGTTCAAGGAATACCTAGTGGTCACCCTTATCATATTCCTACCAATTGTCATTAACTTTCCAGACGTACAAACCGTCAGCATGATTTTCACCCTTTATACCTTATACATTTTATTATTGAGCCTCGAATTAGATCCCAGAGTGATTCCCGAGGACCCTTAAACCTTTTAACGCATGTTGTGCGACAGCGAGTGCCAAGAGCACGAGCGAGGGCCGAGCGAGCCCATACTTTATTCTTTTATACTCATTTTTTGTGTTTTATCATAAGTTTGACAGTAAAGGCGAAATGCCGAATAACGAGGACCAATGGGACTCATCCCGGTCTGTTTTATTAAGAATAGCGCTAGTTGCGTTAGATTTATCAGTTTTATGTATTCTCGACACAGCGATAGCCAGCAGGAGCGATTCCTGGCAATTCGACATAATATTACAAAGTTTCAGATTAATTTATGATTTTGCAAGGCCAAGAGCCAATGAGAGCGCGAGGCGCAACTTATTCCGATGAGCGCGACGGATCGACCAATAGGAAGCGAGCGTAGCTCCGCGAAGCGAGAGAATGTCGTGAAGCGCGAATTTGCATTGTATAACATCATTTACGTTTAATTTCATTTATTCCCTGTCGAGACAAGTACGATTAATCGTATTTCATGCAACGTAATGCATTATTCATTATTTTATATACTTACCGTTCGGATACTCACCGACGATGTTCACCAGTCCATTGATTGGGCGAGACGATCCCGCGAAGACCCGGTACTTAAAAGAAAAGGAGAATTAATAAAATTGATTCTAGTAATTATGATACTTACCTGGTTAAATAAGGGAACGTCAAAGAGACCATTTTCGGTCACTCGGAAATCGTTCCGAGTGACTTGCCGCGAGTTTGCACATTGCGATGGCTGGCATTGGTTGCCGCGTCCGAAGCGAGAGCCCATGTCAGCCGTTGCAACGCCAACGCAGTATCTCAGTCGAAAATCGAGCTGAGCCAACGAGATCGGCTCGGCCAATAAGAATAGCGTCACAGGGATCGTGTTGCTCGTCACCAAGCGACGCGATTGGTCGGATACCCGAGAAGCGCGAGATTGCGTCATTTCGCGCGTAAAAGCGAGGCAACGCGCCTGCGCTAGCATTAAAGTGGGGGGTCGAGAACCGTTCCTCCCGGACAGTACTCGCGAGAATATCGAGGCGTGAACATCTTTTCGAAGTAGCGCGACAAAACTCAATTCCGTTTACTTATCCCGTGATCGCCTACGACAAGCGCGACTATTAACCACGCGTTAACGGTAATTAACCGAAGAAAGCTCGAAACGACGGTACTCAGTGTTCGTTAACGATCGACGCGAGTGAGCGCGCGATAGAACCTGTCCGTGCGTGTACCGAGATACTGTAACTGTGAAATTATTAAACTATTATTTGTTTATAATAAACAAAGACTCATTATTCGCGACCCCAGTGAATATCCTCTCCGTATATCCGTGTCACACGTGCGCTTAAACCGGGCGTTGCCAACAGCCTTAAACACGTCCGCGTCGTGTACATCGGCGGCCGCACAGCCAGAAGGAAGGACGGGGCACCGCATAGCAACAGGGTTTCTGTATATTTCCCGGAAAATACAGTGGCGACCGTAATTACAGCCCAAGTAGTAAGTGGCTAATACTTTGATTTTAATATCATTAGGGTCGATTCAGACACAGCCGTGACGTATCCGTACCGTGCACGAAACAGAACATCAGACAAGGATACCTATTGTCTCCATCCTTGTCTAATGTTGTCTCCATCCTTGTCTGATGTTTTTGTTTCGTGCACGGTACGGATACGGCACGGCTGTGTCTGAATCGACCCTTAATCGTTGATCCGGTCACAACCTCTCCCCTGACATATTCGAACAATATAAGCAAAAGCATTTACAAAAATTGTTCGAAAATGGGAAAAACTGGCAAGAAATTGAACGCCAGACCAGAAAGCAAAGAGATTGCGATTTATGGTTGTCACTGCAAAAAATAATGTTGACAGCATCGAATTTTGGACTGGTATGTCGTAAGAGAGATACAACGCCTTGTGCAGTGACTGTAAAGAATATCTTGTTTCCTCCGTTCATCGATACTGCAGCCATGAAATATGGTCGCGACATGGAGGAAACGGCAAAACAAGATTTATCCGCACTATTAAAAAAAGATATAAAACTATGCGGATTGTTTATTGATCGTGACAATCCATTCTTGGGTGCTTCTCCTGATAGGCTTCTCGATGAAGATGTTATAGTGGAGATCAAATGTCCTTTTTCCGCTGAAAAATTAACAGCGGAGGAAGCTATTCGTACAAAGCTTAACTTGAAAGGTATTTTTGATGCAACAAATTCGAACGAAATGAACCGAAATCATCGGTACTTTTATCAAGTACAGGGTCAACTGAACATTACACAGCGCGATTTTTGCATTTTTGCTTTATGGACGCCGAATAGCATAAAAAAAGTCCTTGTTAAAAGAGACAACGATTTTTGGCAAAATAAAATGTTGCCTTTGTTAAAACGTTTTTATTTTGACTGCATGCTTCCAGAAATTGTGGACAGTCGGCATAATAGACATATGTCTATCAGAGAACCACAATCTGTAATAGAGGCAAAA
>NW_020219361.1:0-2778 GCF_003070985.1 Temnothorax curvispinosus | reverse complement strand
CGCAGTCCGCCCCGGGTAGTGTCTTGGCATTAGTAATGGACGAGCGCCATCTGGTGTCAATTAACACGTAGTCAATTTGGTTTCGGTATGCACCTCCTGGTGACATCCACGTATACAGCCTCCGTGGATGTTGCTTGAACCAAGTATTCATGATGGTGAATTGGTTACCTATGCAGAATTGCAGAAGAATTTCTCATCTCTTATTGCGAACCCCCAAACCGTGCTTTTCTACTGTTTGGTTAAGGTGTGTATCGTGCGTAGTTTTTCCCACTTTTGCATTAAAGTCGCCCAGCAGGACGGTGGTCTCCTTCCTCGGTCTCACACGGCAGACTGTCTCAAGCTTTGCGTAGAAATCAGAGATTTCCTTCTCCGTACACTCGGTTGTAGGCGCATACACTTGGACGATGTTCAGGGTGTGCGGGCGGGCACCAATTCTAATCCTGATTATTCTGTCATCAATCGCCTCGTAACCTAATACACAGTCCCTCAGGTTCTTTGCAACAATAAACCCAACTCCATTGTTGCTCTTTTCACCGTTACTAGCAAGGAATATCATGTTTTCATTTCCAGTTTCGAAATGTCCATTATCTTTGAGATGTGTTTCACTCAGGCCCAGTATATCTACTCCGCATCTTTGCATTTTCGATTCCACTGTCTCTCGCTTCCCTGGTTGTAGCAGGCCGCGGACATTCCATGTGCCTATTTTTATGTGTTGATTTTGTCGTACTTTGGGTTGTTTACCACCAGTAGCCCAGTTTCCACAAGAAGCCTGGTGGGTCACTCTCCTGTGGCCGGTCGCCAATTTCACACCAGACGGCCCGGAACCATCTAGGCGCCGGGGGTCAGCCGGATTGCCCGACATTGTATTCCTCCTATTGTCCGTATTCATGTGGTTTTCTTGGGATAATAGTCGTAGTGGTTTCCCATTGCCATCTACGCCAGGTTATTTAGAGGATGCTCGTCACTCACGGTACCCGTAACTTCCGCTTGTTACTCGGCGGTGTTGCTCCACTGGTTTTTGGTCCACCCCGGGTATATTATTTCCCCGGTACCCTCTATTTCTAGCGGGCTTTCCCCTATTCGCCACCTGAAGACGTGTCCGATGGGGGACCAGCAACCCCGCACGGTATCGCCGATACCCCCGCTTTCCTCAAAAATTTATATTGTTCCTTTATTGTAAGTAACCGCATTAATCCGAAAGTGATATCTTTGCTGGTCTGACCTCAAGCTTCTAAGGGTTGAAACGCTGAAACTGTCCATTTTTTGACATTTTGCTTGAGGAAATATTTGTTCAGTGACTCAAAAGGTACAACATATTAAAAATTCAGCCATTTTCACCGGAGCCCAAAATCACGTGGTTTAGTGCGGGGTCCCTTACCTCTAAGGGCTATCGCACACAAAATTGCATGGGCTGCATAAACATAGCATGAGATCGTTAAACCAATGAGCATCCAGCACAAAGTCACCATTAATTTACATAAGATGCTTATTGGCCCAGGCGGTTTTATGCTATGCAGCTGTCTTTTTGTGTGCGATAGTCTTAACTTAAACTTTAAGTTTGGATAATTGTTTTTTTTTTATAAAGCAATATTTTGGGTGATAAAACATTTTTTATACTCAACTTTTGCTACAAGGACTTATGAATGTAATATATTTTCCTAGGACATGTCCTTGATGCTCGATACTTTAAACGTACTATTCGGCAATTAAAGTTAAGTGTCCCGAAATAATACGTTCAAATTTTACGTAGTTTATATATCGTGAGCTTACTTCGAGGTCATCTTTTATATGATGTTCTCGAAGTAAGCTTACGATATATAAACTACGTAAAATTTGAACGTATTATTTCGGGACATCTTTTATATGATGACCTCGAAGTAAGCTTACAATATATAAACTACGTAAAATTTGAACATATTATTTCGGGACACCTAACTTTAACTGACGAATAGTCTGTTTAAAGTATAATTCGAGGACATGTCCTAGGAATAGTATATTGTGCACCAAGGAGCGAAAGTAGCGTTTTTCAGATGAGTGTGAAGCTTGCCGTTCAAGCCGAAGGCGAGGGCGGCAAATCACACGAGTCTGAAAAAGCTTTTGACCCAAGGTGCACACGATATTTTTCACAATACCTTTACGGAAAGTTCGACTTTCATGCCTAGAGAGAGGCGAGAGTGGCCAATTTCACGCCAGGGCGGCATAGCAGGCGGAAAGTAACCACTTTCGTCCCTGTTTAGCGGGTGGAAAGTAATCACTTTCCCTAAGGCGGAAATTACTTTCCACCCGCTAAACAGGGAGGAAAGTGGTTACTTTCCGCTCGCTATGCCGCCCTGGCGTGAAATTGGCCACTTTCGCCCCTCTCTACAGGCATGCAAAGTCGGACTTTCCGTGGAGGTGTTGTGAAAAATACATTACACTCACGAGTACTCGTAGTAAACGTTGAGTATAAAAAATTTCCAAAATATTGCTTTATTTTAAACGTATTATTTCGGGATATCTAATTTTAATTGCCGAATAGTCTGTTTAAAGTATAATTCGAGGTGTCCTAGGAAAATACGTTACATTCATGAGTCCTCATAGTAAACGTTGAGTATAAAAAATGTTTTAACACCCAAAATATTGCTTTATTTTAAAAAAGAACACTTATTCAAAGTTCGGGGGATTATCTAACATGGTTTGCAATTAAAAAAATATGGTGTCCCAAAAAATACGTCTGACATTATATATATATACACACATATACACACATATAGATACATATATACATATATATACACA
>NW_020219360.1:371212-383220 GCF_003070985.1 Temnothorax curvispinosus | reverse complement strand
CGTATAAATTAATGGTAATTGCGTCTTCTCTTTACGCCATTTCAGCTTACGAAAGGTTTCATAGGAACGTTCTACTTTCGGATAGCGGGGCAAATCCGTGTCAACATTTAAGCGCGAGTTTTTACGATATATTACGATATATTGCAAAACGAATAACTATATTTTCAATCTGTTTGAAGAGGATTATAAAAATGTTATAGCACTATAATTGCGTTTAGGCAATTACATTACAATAATTTTAATTTCAATAATTGTGACTGAGTACTAAAGTGAAGCTATTTACAATTGATCACGACTGTATGTGAAAATGTTAGATAAATTGCAAAACTTTATAATCCATTTAGATATATGAGTGGTTAGTTCGCCAGATGACAAAATAATTTTTTATAATTTTAGCACAAGGACAATTTCCTACGTGATATTTTCTGGTGTAAAACCATGATTTACAAAACTTACTTGAATAAACATCGTTTCACCCTTCCCTGATTTCGTACGCATCGTCAACACTCTCGTGTTTCGCGTCAAGAGCTCGAAACTTTTACCACGTCCGTCGAAAACGCTCAGCTTAACCGAGACCGGAACGCTCGGCTATATTTTCGCGCTTTTCATCCACTTTATCTCTGGTTTCTTCACGCGACCTAGACGTTTCATATATTTTGCGTGCTTCTCTAGTTCACGCTAGACTTCAAAGACTGTTTCGCCTACGTGTCTTTTGACACAGTTCTTTTTGATTCGATGGAAAGCGCCGATGTACTTTGCCCTATCGCTCGGCGCTTTAGAATCCTGTTAAATTTTTTTAAGAGTAGCTCTCCAATTATTATAGATTTATAGATGCATTTCTAGATAGGAAAATATTCATTATATTATTCTACAATAGTAATAGCAAGTTATATAGATGTTCTTTGTAACATGAATTGATTGCCACATGATATGCAACCTGCATTTGGTGAATAATTTTTCTTTCGCTAACACAAAAATAATATCAATACGTGTATAATACTAATACATTACAGTGAGTATGATATGTTATGATATATACATATTAATTCGTACGCATATATCAGTTAGATCGTAATTGTATTTCTTTAATCAGGTTTATCGTTTATCTTTTATCGCGAAAGAATATTAAACTAGACGATATACATTTATACGCGTAAAATAAAAAGTTGAAAAGATAAATCTGAAATCAATGTTAGCCAGATAATCTTACAAAGCTCTCTTTGTGAAAAAAAAATTATGGCATAGGGAGGGGTAACTTCCATAAAGAAAATGCTTGTGACGAGTGCTCGCAGGATAACAGGCAAGGAGAATAATATAAGGACTATTAATGGATTTAACTTTCAAGCGTCGTTATTGAAAGCATAAATTATCATTGGTTTCTTTTTCTTTCTATAGAAGACTGTCTGGCAAAACTAATTAACGCTGTTAAGACTACGCGGAATAAAAACAAAGCCTGTCTGAGTCGATTGAAAAACGAATCAATTTACGCTCGTCTGTCGACTGGAACCTGTAACTTCACTTCTCATTCTTTCTCGTTACTAGAAAACCATCCACCTCTTAAATCCAATTTCAATTCGACATATCGAGTAGGATACTATTAAGTCGGACTGTATTTTTCTAGGCACGACGTTTATTCGAGTTTTATTTAATTATACGTTGCGTCAGCCCTCGTTTCAATTTATCTTGCAATATTATGCTTCTCGATTTGGATAACAAATGTGAAACAAATTTGACTCGTGTATCGTGTCAGAATTTTACACAAATGCGATAACAATATTTGAAATTGAGTCTGCTTTGTGTGACTCATAATTTCGCATAATTTATTATCGATAAAATAATAATAAAATAGAAGCTTAATATTTACCAGCATAAAATTCAAATAGCCTATTCATATTTAGAGGAAAACTATCTTTGGTTTTAAATAACAATAAAAACATCGACAAAGCCGTCATCTTACAGAAATGCATCCTTCAGATAGATTTTATTTAATTTAAGATGAGCAGAATATGCTGCCAAAGTTTGGCGACCAATTTCAGTCACATCCCACGCATATTTTCGCGTTTATTACACCAATAGCGCGTAATTTCTCGTACCATTCGAAGGGTCTAGATCGAACAATTAATGGACGACATGGGGTTTCTCTTGATCTACGCATTCTCCACTATCTTGTTCCCATCCTAACGCAGAGGGACACGAGGCGTGAGGGTGCTTCTGAAGGTTGCCATTAATTTCTAAGGATAGGGGAAAAGCACACTTCTACCGCGCTGTACCACGGTTTTGTATGTCTCGACAGTTTCATGACGAAGTCAATTAAGCCCTTTTGTTACGTGTAAAACATCGCGTGAAAAGTAACATGTAGAGCAATGGCGGAAAGACGCGTTATTTGTTTTAAGAAAACATACATAGAGTTGATTGTATTCGAAATGTCGACATGTCATTTCGACAGACATTGTCAAAAATTATTTTGCAGATGTAAGAACTTCACGGCCGCCAAGAGAATCGGCACAGCCGGTAATCCAACACCGGTGCGAATGCCACACGCGCATCCGGAAACATTCCGCCAGTTTATTCGTTACATCTACACCGGTATGGTAAGTATTAGTTGTGGTATTTAATAGTTTTACATTCAGTCAGCAAAATTAGACATCTAAAAGAAGCAAAATTATCCATACAGAGTGTCTGTGTACTGATTGTCAGTGCCAAAACTGGTACAGCAGCTTTTAAACAGAATAAAGAACATTAAACAACATTTACGTCAATTTATGTTTTCTTCCGAAAGCAACTTCAATACCCTATAACGCTGAAACCCTTTGGATTTGGACATATGTTTATTAGATATTTTCGGCTTGTTTTCATGTGCCACTTGCACCAGTTTTGCCATTGAGTGCACAGACACCCTGTATATTAAATATAGATAATTTTGTAACACTGTCTTGTTAACGCTCCCTCACAGAGTTTTATCTTTATACAAAAATCAATAAAATTTTATGATTTTTAACATATTTTGTAAAACAATTAATCCTGTCTCTTTTTCTGATAGAATCTTTCAAAATTTGATGTTACGTTATAATTATTGTGCATATTATTGTGCACATAGAATATATATATTTCCAAATCTTACCTATTTTAAATAATAAGATCTCGTGACAAAGTTTTATAAGTCTATTATTATACTGTACACTGAAATAAAATAATGGTGACTATAAGTTTTCTTTTAACTGATTGCAGATAATACTACAAGATAGTGGAATTTTCGAAATGCTGGGTCTGGCGCAAGAACTTGGTATAGAAGAACTTTGGAGAAGTTGTGAGGAACACGTGTCTGTTACTTTAAGTCCGGGAAACGCGTGTGCACTTTTAACTGCCGCTTTGGAGGCCCAAGAACGAGTTCCAGGTATATTTAAAGATCTGTATATTTATGTTTTGCACATGCGATAGAAACATTTATGTGTCGCATGTTGTGCATTTTCGACTTTTCAATTCTATTATCATAATTCACGCATATGCAAAATGCAAAATGTATGGAATAATTTTACTCACGGCAACGAACGAAAAATACCTTCTTGCTACCTGCCACGTTCTGCTGTCTATTTCTGGTAGCGTGGTACAGATCCACAGCATTCATTCTAATCATATGAAATACGAAATATGAATTAAAAATGCATAAAAATTTATATATTAATTAAAATAATCATAAAATATTATTTAATAAAAGGAAATTTCTTTTTCTGTACACTGCATATTATTTATGTTTATTAAATCAAATATAGAATTATCAACATAGTAGAGAATAAAAAATATTCTTTAAAACATCCCTTATAGAAATTTAATACTGCAAGTGATTTTTTGGCTAGTGATTAATCATTTAAAAGCACTACAATACTGTTAATAGTGCTTTTAATAGTGCTTTTAAATGATTAATCACTAGCCAAAAAATCACTTGCAGTATTAAATTTCTATAAGGGATATATTTCGTAAAAATACATGTTTTATCGTAAAATCAAAACAAATCAAAACAAAATAAAAGTACAAAAAACAAAGATAATAAAAAGTTACATTATTATGATTTTTATTAAGTAATATATTTATAAACGCTATGATAAATTATTATTTTATTTAAATAAAATAATAGATAAAATAAAATCTCGATTATAAATATATAAAAAGCGAGATAAAAAGATAAAAATACAAGATTTCAACAGATCTATGCACATCATTATGTAAGAAATACGATATTATTGCAGACCTACAAGTAGGTATTATACATACAATTAACTTATTTGATTTACAAAACAATTGACCACGGATAATGCTAAAATGATCGCGATCTTTGTCAATTACTATTAACTCATGTATATAAGTATGTACATACGATCTTATAAAGATTACAATTTACTACAATTTATAATGCAATTACAGAATAAACTATACTTTCTAATCTAAACGTTTTTAATTGATAGAATTAGACAGTGATCTAATTGTAAGTTTGCTTGATAAAACTTTCGCATATTGACGTTATCTATTGATGTGATATACTTTAGTAACAAATTTTCTATTAAACATAATAGTGCATATGAAATATAATAAAATTCAATTTTTTATATGATACATCTAATTTTTAAAGTGTCTCAATCTTTGATGCTATCTTGTCAGCATTTTTGTTATTATTTCATCGACCAAATTAGTTCGACTTTGAGAGAGAGATTTCGAATTAATTCAAAGAAACTTAAGAATCATCTTCGTGTGCCAATCGCATCGGAATCTGTACTCACTGTAGCATCGCGGTTTCAAGCCGCGACGCACTGCCGAATGAGCCGGTCAAACGGCGTTGATCGCGAAGATCCACGACAACCGATACGTTCCGATGATCGCCCATCACTTTAATCGACACTCCCGACGGAAATTCGCGCTCGTTACCCACTTTCAACGATTAAATTTGCGATTAATTGCGGAGCATTCAAGTTCGCCTTCCGAACCGAAAGCGTCGACGAGACTGTCATGGCGGCCGGGCGGACGCGCGCACAAATATTCGAATCTGTAAATTTGGAAATGCGAACAATTAGGGCCGGTATTCATAGCCGGTATTTCATAGTCGGTTTTATTTAAAAATTAAATACGATCTTAAGATGTTATGAATTTATGAACCAATTACAGAGCCGTATTATAGCATCTTAAGACATTACTTAAGACGGTCTTGAAATAAGAACCGACTATGAATATCGGCCTCTGGGGGGGGGGGGGGGGAAAGATTCGTGATAAAAATTAATAGATACTTTTCTCTCGCAAACTACAACGATCAACGACGTTTTATCCGACGTTCTTTATAAAGATTTAAATAAATAAATACCTCAAAATTGATTATAAAAAAAGGCGAAAAAAATGTAATGCACATTTTAATTTAATAGTGATGCGAATAAAATATAGAATAACAATAATTACACCATTGAAGGCCGGTTGTTTACCTTTTAGTAAACTACTTAAGCCCAGTCTACAATGAGTTGTATCTTAATTAGTCGTAAGTCATAAGTGACTCGACCAATCAACGTAGAGTGTTGGTAAGATGACAACTCAGCAGTCGTTCTACTGAACGCGACCGTGGTCACAACCGCGTCGTAAATATTGGCCAAATGCCAATATTTATGACGTCGACTTACGACAGGGATACGACGCTGTTGTGACCACAGTCGCGTTCAGTAGAAGACTGCTGAGTTGTCATTTTATCAATACTTTACGTTGATTAGTCGATTCACTTATGACTTACGACTTAAGATACAACTCATTGTAGACCGGGCTTTAGGCTGCATTCCGATATTCACTGCCAGTACTAAAAATCTATAGTATACGTGATGTAAACTATAGATTTTCAGTACTGACAGTGAATATCGGAACGCAGCCCTATAATAGTTAAATCATATATATGTCTTTGTTTATTCTTTACATTAGGCAAAGATAGACATAATTTAACTATTAGGGCCTACAATGGATGTTGTAGGTCGTAAGTCGTAAGAATTGGCCAATCATAGTTAATTATTCTTCGGCCGCAAGGAGAATAATAGACTGTGATTGGTCAATTCTTACGACTCACAACTTACCATATCCATTGTAGACCAGCCCTTAGCTTATCAATATGGGTTGGAACAATCGGCCCTGAGTGTTACACCATTCGTAAAGGCCATTGCACGTAACAAAGTTTTAGTCATAATCGTAAGGCCGTAAGAAAATAAACCAATCACACTCGATTATTCTTCAAGTGTGAGAAGACTAATCGATTGTGATTGGTCTATTTTCTTATGGCCTTACGATTACAACTAAAACTTTGTTACGTGCAATGGCCTTAAATCTTTCGTCAAAGTATACTTTAAAATTAAAATTTTTATGATGGGACTATTTGTATGTATCAAGAACGATAAAATATAATTTTTTTTATTAATAACAAGTAACAACTGTAGAAACGAAGCTTATTGGTTGGATAAAATATAAAATGTAAATCACACACATTTTGGTATTACATGGCGCCATCTGACAAGAGCGCAAGTTACTAGTGTTTGAATAACGCAAAACACGCTGAGATAACGAAAGATATCAGGATATCACAGATATCGACAAAATGAATAAATGATACTATTATCAAAGATCTGCAGTTGATAAATTTTGTTCAAATTTATTTGTAATTTTATTACAATCTTAATTAATTAATATTTTGTAAATATATTATATTAGATAAATAATACAGATAAATTGTATGGCGATTCTCAAAATGTCAAAATAAATGGGAGCGTCTCGTTTGATCACGTTGCGATTGACCACAGCCACTCACAGCCCCCAGTGCCTGGAGTTTTTCCACTGGACCAGCCAATCAGATATTTCTAAATTAATTTTTAAATTAACCAATTGACGACGTGATCAATTAAATCCCACTCAAATAAATTGCAACAACTATTTGACGTCAAAGTAACATTTCTGAGATAATATATTTTCGTAAACGCCAGAAACGGTCAGCAATCGTCGAATTAATTATTATTAATAATTATTTATCAGAACATATGTACATATTTTTTGATATCGTGGTGATTTTTGCGAGATCGAAAGTGACTAGGGTCGAGCAGCGCTGTTACAATTGGCATCATTGTTGAGAACGCCATATTGCCGGATTGCCCATATTATTGCGCCAGCCGCCATAATCTATTCGGCGTCCCACGTCCCACGCAGCACGCTTCCGAAGGCACGCACGCGAGATACATTGCTCGCTGTTCGTCAATCAGTTTTTCAAGTACCGGCGTGAAAATGTCGTACAAGGGGCCGCAGAAAGTCCAGAAGGTGATGGTCCAGCCCATCAACCTGATATTCCGCTACCTGCAGAATCGCTCGCGCGTGCAGGTCTGGCTGTTCGAGAACGTGAACCTGCGGATCGAGGGCCACATCGTCGGCTTCGACGAGTACATGAACCTGGTGTTGGACGACGCCGAGGAGTACCATACGAAGACGAAGAACCGGAAGCCGCTCGGCAGGATCATGCTGAAGGGCGACAATATCACGCTGATACAGAATACCAATCCCACGGTGAACTAAGGAGGAACCTTAACCTCCAACACGGCGTTGAGTTTTGACGGACGCCGGATGTGACTGGGCTCCGAACGCGGGGTCTCTTCTACACGAGAGAAACACTCAGGAAGATTGTTGAACGCGAAAAAAATAACTCTTTAGTCGTGCTAAAAGAAATGTATCGCGTGAATTGATGAATGTATCAATGGAGATTTGTATTTGCTGTTTAGATAAAAGTTTCTGCGAGTCTCAGCGAATGCGAGATACATTTAAGTCTTGTGAGAAAAGGATCACTTGGTGTTTTACATAAACGCACACATCCCAATATCTAATTTAACTCATGCATACGGGGACATATAGTTTCAGTAATATAGTTGTATACTGTGAGTGCTGTCTGGAGGCACAGAAAATTTATTTTATACGTTGCATTGAAATATAATTTTTGTGAAAATCCATTCTATAAACTTGAACTATGTAAAAGTAGCAAACAGGATAAACGGAATGTATATAAACAATTATTAAATAATTTTATATTCAAAAACATTTTTATTTTTATCTATCCTAACATCCGGATATAAAAAATAATCTACGAAGAAAAATACAGAAATAACGTAACATATCTATGAGGGTAATGTTTAATATGTATTCATAAAGCAAAGCAATTTAATAAAGATTGCCATTCAAAAACTTTCTGCAAAAAGATATGAGCATATAAGATACTATAAAAAGTGAAAATACTTATTTACTATTTATTTACTAAGAATTATTGAGAATAATTGTTTTAAATTGTATGTATAAATATTTTTTAAATTTTTGTAAAATTCTTGGATTCATTAATCATTTAAATTTAAAGCGATTCCAAAATCTATGAGTTTATCCCAGAAAATTTTACTTAACATTAAATAAGATTTAAATGATTATCAAGCTAAACGATTATCTATCGTTTGACAGTAATATTTTCTGGGATAAACTCGTATATTAAAATTATTCTGTGTCATTTTTTTCTATTCCTGTTCATTCTTGTATTCTAGGAGGAAAAGCTGCTTGCTCATCTTTTATCGAGAAATGTTTCGCTTTTATCGGAGAAAATGCTATGGATACGGTGAAGACGACAGCATTCTGCAATCTTCCAAAGGATGCTTTAGTGAAATTGATATCGTCGGATTATCTCGGTTTGGAAGAAGAGGACGTATGGCGGGCTGTCTTGAATTGGGCGAAATATCAGGTTCGCTTATTTTTTAAGTCTTATTTTACTTCTCAAACTACTCCGAATTTATTTATTAGAAATTAGACGATTTTTTTTACAAACTTTTTATTAATAAACATGATACTCTTAGGCGGGAGTTACGCAGCCCACGCAGCACTGGACCGAGGAAGAGCGCATGAGGGTATGCCAGCACCTGTCCGGTGTGATAAATCACGTGCGGTTACTGTTGATCGACAGCCAGGTGTTTGCGGAGGAGGTAGAGCCGACGGGCGCGGTGCCGATAGAGATGTCGTTGGAGAGGTACGAATTTTTCAATCCCGATCGATCGAGCGGCTCGAAATTTCTAAGGTACGATCTAACGGGGCGGCACTCACCGTTTGGCGGTATCGCCTTCGATCTCGACGTTTCGCTTTAGGTATAGGTATGCAGCTCTGCCGAGCAAGTACTCGGAGGTGTGCTCCGACAAGCGATTGCAGCCGCGAGTCAGCCCGTTTCTCTTCCCGGGCTCGCAGATCCTTTCCAGGGACAAGGTCGGCTTCCAGCGGGTTCTGAATCAGTGGTACGGCGTGTCGAAACAGGGCTGGCGGTTGGTCTATCGGTAGGTTTCAAAAGTATCAGAAAATGCTTCAGAAGCGAAACAAGATGACAACACGATCAGTATAACAATACGCCTGTTCTATTTAGCTGAACTTCTTGCACGATCTACATTCTTAATTTATTTCTATCGAATTTCTCTCGAATTTTAGTGCTCTGTACACTGACCGGCAGGAATGCCTGAACATTTTGATATGTATATGACATATATGTACATGTATATGTATATGTATTATGTCCAGGCATTCCTGCCGGTAGAGTGTACATAGTATTGTACCAATTTATTGAACAATTTTGAATATCGATAATTGTAGAAACTGTACAAAAAATGTTGATGCTTATAAAACAATCTAATAATTGAAAAAACGTAAAATAAATTACATTCTATCATACGCAGGAAATGCAATAATATGTCACGCATTTCATATTGTACGATTTATAATCCATTGTCCATTACTTCTAGAGCGTCGACTCATGGCTACTCAGCGGCGTCTTTTCATCGGCACTGCGATAACGTTTGCCCGACGTACGTGATAGTGCTGGTGAGTACAGAATTTTCATCTAGATCTTTTTTATATTAGCTACAAAAGGCTACAAAGGTCTTTATATTATACTTCAGGGAGTGCGCGGCGAGATATGTGGAGGATTCAGCGATGTTCCGTGGGGTAAAACTAACTCGAAGGCGCAATACATCGCTTCGGAAAAGAGTTTCCTTTTCACGTTGACGAATAATCAAGACGTACCGCCGACGAAGTTTGACATCGTGAAAAAATCATTCGCGATCTGCTACCATCCGGAGTAAGGACTGCCGCGATTTTTACAGAAGATCTTGGCCGCCGCGTTCTTAAAATAATTTTGATTTAATGTAATCTATTGCAGCATAGGGCCAATCTTCGGTGCCGGAGCTGATCTGCTTATATCGAGCAACTGCAATGTCAACAAAGAGAGCTACAGCAATCTGCCGCATAGTTACGACGGGGATCACGCATCTAATCAGTTGCTCATGGGGGACTATCATTTCTCGGTAATCGACTATGAGGTTTTTACTCCAAGTCATCCTGCTCCCAAATCCAATCATTAAATTAATTACCGTGATAAAATCAACATTTGCATAGAGGAAAGTCCCCTATTATGAGATAGGCTCCTAATATGCGACAGCGAGGTTTCTGCTAAACTAATAGGCCCTATTTGTTGGTTCCACCATGAACTTATTGCCTTTGGGGTAAAACCTATTTAGTGAAAAATTCATTGTTTGATCGTGCGTGTAGTCGTTGCAGAGAAAGAAATTGTGAAATTGGGTGTTGTCAAGTGTCATGGATATGAGTCTTTAAACCTTGTTTTTTATTTAATTAATAAATATTTGGCAATAAGTTCTGCATGCAGCGATAGAGTAAGGTCGTATTAATAGGAAAATACGGAATATGTTGAGTTGCTCAATTGTAGAGATTAAATTTGGTGATCGCGAAACCGCAAGGCGTGGTGCTCGTAACATGAGATACTCAGGGCACTCCTGGGTTGCTGGAGTATGAAAGTTATTGTATAGTAATAAAAGAAGAGAAAATACTTTAACGTTAAGGGAAGGTTTATACGAATTTTGCTGACCTTGATTTGAGAGGGAAGGGTGGAGGGGGAAGATTTGGTACAATATTGAGTATAAGTGGGTTTGCGATTATTGCAAATGAGCTTCTGCATCACATGTGTATTTGAGAAACATTAAATAAAGGTTTTTAATAGTAATACTGATGTATTTTGCACTTTATTAGCGATTTCCCGGGGTTTCTCATATTAGGAGCACACTTTTGCGATTTTGCCGAAAGCTTATTTTTCACCTTTTTCTAATTTTCAGCAAAATTAATATTTAAATTAAATTTTACATTTCAGCATCTTAAAGCTTATTAAATTCCCTTCAAAATGACCTACTATATTTTTCAATTCTGCCCATAGACTTCCGGCAATCACACAAAATAAATATGGTATCTCATAATCGGGTACTTTCCTCTATACATTGCTTTTCTTTCGTAACAAATATTTGCATTATAGTGAAACCATCCGCAGGAATTATTTCACATTATCAAAAAGTAATGGTAATTCACAACATACAAATCGTACTTCTATATTCATACATATCACTTTAAAACAACGACGTAAGCAAAGACTGATTATTTTTTACTCTTGTATTTTTATAATTATATTTTACTTATACCAGGTATATACTTATGTTCTTTCTTGAATAAATGTCACACCTTTTCGATACTCATTTGGCTTCGGCACTCGATAGTCGACGAAAGTAAGTATAAACGTACTGTCGCGGAACTACACGTAATAGACGATTTGTATGTTCGTCAAACAGAGCATTGCGAAAAGCACGCATATGTGAGTATAAGGAACGAGAAAGTATTCGTGAAACCGTCCGAGTATTTGTGGCACACATACACATGTACTATTTGAATATTCATATAGAAGTATTACGACTAAATGCGGCCATCTGTCATCTGAAATTATCACGTTAAACAGTTATGTTTGTAAATTCAGCGTAGCCGACCATATATTCTCGTGTTTTTCGCCGTGTAGATTCGCGTATATATTAACATCAAAATGCGAGACTCAATTCTTCGTATTGACATCAGGACAAGACTGTATTTAATATTTCAACGAAATAATAATA
>NW_020219360.1:343349-366212 GCF_003070985.1 Temnothorax curvispinosus | reverse complement strand
AGAATTTTAGAAAATTATTGTATTTAGAAAAATTGTCAGCAAACAATACAATAAGTTTTTAAAATTATACACTTTGAAATTATTTCTTTTATAATTTACTAATAATTTTTTAATTAAATGTAATTATTTTTTGCCAAGTCTATTAAATTACGCGAATGGAATACAATTTTATTTTCTTACATATCAGATATCTCAGAGATCAAAGATTTTGATCTATTTCGAAGTTTTTATTTTTTCTTCGCTGTTTGCTTGCGGGTACTCCAAACCAAGATTCATCATACATAAGCAATCGATAACCATCAGAAGTGTAATGAAACTTATTCATTATTAATTTGCTTTTTTGATCAGCTCCTTTATCTTGGGTATTTGATGAACATCTGTTTGTCTATGAAAACATTCTAATAATAAAATATAATTGATATACATTTTAGTAATTTTACTAAATCACGAGATATGCCTATAACTAATCGTATACTTAGTTCGTATACGTTGTACATATAGATGTATGTACAACAGTTTGTGTATGTCAACTTACTTTCCAACTGAACAACATTTAATGACTTTTTTTTACTAAAATGTTCTCGCTACTTTTTAACTCCACTTTTTTCAATACTATATTTCCAAGGTTCGGTATATGTTAGAAATAATTGAATCAACTTAGAAAGTTAAAAAGATTATAGAATGATGATATCAAAGAACATTAAAATTCGCTATTGAACATATTGAGAAAAAACGTGCTCCTCCATATAATTCTTATATAGAAGAAGAAAGTCATGCGAGGGAGAGAAAAGATATATATATCAAATAGCAGCTTTGGTCTTTTTACGTGTATTGAAATAAAAAAGTTTAGTCAGTATTCATTATATAATTAACCACAAATTTCTATATAAATACATATACTATATATAATCAAATATATATAATAATATATAATAATAATATATTATTATATTAAATAATAATATATATGTATCCATAAATATATTCATATATATATATTTATTTATTGTATATATATGTGTATATGTATATGATATAGAAATTTGTGAACTAGGATTTCCTTTAAAAGATATAACTAAAATTTTCTATTAAACTGGAACAGTCATTCTTTAAAGCTGTTTCTCTTGGTTTGCTTGCTTTAAATTTCAGTATTATACGTATAGAATTAAGTGAAATTCTCTCTCTCTCTCTGTCTCTCTCTCTCTCGCTAACAGAAATATAAATACCGACGCAAATGCCTCAGCAATGTAAACTATTTTATTTCGTTACTTAAAGATTTAATCGACATAAACAAAACTTTTCCTAGTTCGTTATCTATCGAATGTATCGAAATATAATTTTCGTTGTTAGCGCACAATAACGATAGCGCTCGATTATATAAAACTAGAGAAGGACCGTGAAGAAGATCACAAAAATTTGACCATTTCTAGTCTCAAACGGCACAAATTCGATTTTCTCAAAAGCTAATCCATATAGATTATTCCGCAACTTGATCTCGTGCATATAAACGACAGGACAATTACGCGACGTGAAAGCTATTCGTGTACACGGAACCTTGTAATAAGAGAATATTGTGATTAAAAACATTCTTTTTTTCCCTTGCACTATTCGTGTAAAGTTAAAAATGATATTATTATAAAATATCCCCGTTTTTTTTTTAATAAAATAAAACTGAGAAACTGTACGTGAGTAAATTTAAATAAAGCGTGATACACTTTGTCCCAATAGGGATATAGGTGTATTAAAAAAGAAAGAAGAACATCGTCATTTCATCTTAATCGTTCTTGTCCTTTCGAATTATAGTCAGATCTTAGGATCTTGTCGTTAAATCTATCGGTTTCTTCGCAACCGAGTTTTCTGCATCGCTGACGTTATCTATCTCATCGTCTGTCTCGTTCTGCAAATGATCACTAACGGGTGTGGTCGCGCCGGTTTTCATAGAGAGATCTATTGGATCGTCCTGCGGTGGTAGGCAGGCGACTTCCCGTTCCGGACTACACTCGGCTGAGTTATCTCCGGAAAGTCGTATTTTCTTCCGCGGTCTCTCCGACGTTTGCTCACTCTTTAGGACCATATCCAGGCAAAAACGGTCGTTATTGTTATTTTTCTCGTAAGAGTCTTTGTCGTCGTTTGACGACGTTGAGATTCTCAACGCGGTCGTCGTAGCCGCGGTTGTTGTCATGGTCGACGTCGTGGCGGTCGTGGGCTCGTCATTCTCATCGCTCGTAGTCACCGGCGAACGTTGCAGTATGCTGGATGGATGACTCGCCATGAGGGGATGTGATGGTGATGCGCTGTGCGTCGGATACATGTAGGGCGAAAACATGGCGAGATTGGGTGGCGGGAGGAAGGTTGACTGCAGGAACGACATATTGCTAAGTGGGAAGCTTAATGTAGGCAGGCTCAGAGCGGCCAAATCAACTGGCAAGTGCGAAAGCGGTCGAATACTATGATGCCCGGCGAAGGCCGCTCTCCTTTCGGAGACATCGACGGAGCTGTCGCTATTGTGGGACTCAGGCGAGCTTATGTTGGGCGAGTTGGAGGTCTTGTAGTCGTCCGCGCTCATCATCAAGGCTTCGTCCCTGCCATGATTGCCATGGATGCCGTGGATAGGCGAGGTCGCCGGATTACGTTGCTGTTGCGACAATTGATGCGACATGAGAATAGCCGGTTGGTAGTGTTGCTGCTGATGCTGTTGACGCTGCTGCAACTGCTGTTGCTGTTGCATCTGTTGCTCCAACTGCTGCTGCTGCTGCTCTTGGGTCTGCTGCTGTTGCAATAGACAGTGAATTTTGAACCAGTTCGATCGGCGACCGTATCGCGAGCCGGACTTGGACATCCCGACGTGCAGACATTTTCTCAGGCGGCAAGATTTGCATGCGGTGCGGTTCTTCTTATTTATCACGCACTTGCCGTCGTTCTTGCAGTCGGCGATGCTGCTCAAGTTGTTGTACGACCGTCCGAAGAAAGACTGTAACAAGAATCATGATCGAGCCAATTAGTACTAATGTACTGCATATATGAAATGAAATTTGCTCACGTGCGTTAAAAATTAATATACCGAGAGGTCGAGTTGACGCGACATGCGATGCTAAAGAAGCATGAATTACGTTTGAGGATATGCGCGAATAAATCATTTTCTAGTAAAGAATTTAATTAGTGTTATACGCGAAAATTAAAGATTTACTTATATATTATAAAATATAAAGTCTTAGGGAATTAAGTATCTTATATAAGTATATATACTTATCACATATCTATATAACAAGAAAGAACGAAAGTACGTATATATATTGTATTCCGAGGATAGTTCTTTTTACAGCATTGTTAAATTTCGAAACTTTAAAAATTTCCAAGAATATTAAAAGCTTGAAATATATATTCCTTGCCTTTCACAGATCCACGTTTGCAATTTTAGGATTAACTTTCATACGTTTTTTTTTTATAAGTTTGTGATGTTTGTTAAAAAATAATATCAGTTGTGCCGTCGATTCGTCATCGACGGTATCTTGAAATCATCATGCAAGCCACGTCCCAGCAAAGACGACGAGAAGAGACGAAAGGCTTGTGGAAATTATCGGCGCGACACTGCAACAAACGGCATTGTAACACTTGTAACAAGTACAACGCCGGAGTCGTTAACGTGTAACCGTACACTCTCGTTGTCTCATTCATGGTGTACGAGCGGGGGAGAAGGGATATGAGCGGGGTCGATGGTCGGAGGCGCGTGCGGCCTGCTGTTCTCGTGCTAATTGCCCAAATGGTGCAATTCTACGTGATTCCGACACTGCGCTCGTTGCTTTCGTTACCGGAGATGGGGAACAACGACCCCCCCCACTCGGTCGTCAAGATTTCTTTCTCTTTGTTTCTCTCTTTTTGCATAGAGGGAAACACGTAAAAAATTATCGCTCTAAATATCTCGGTCGTATAATGAATGGCGTGGTTTCAATGGCGTGGTTTTAAGATAGAATCTCCGACAGCACAAGGCAGGATCTTACTAAATCTTCACGTGAAGAAAATACATTTTACAGAATAACATTCTCGAATACATGACATTTTTAATATTTAATTTTGTGCAAAATATTAAACGATTTTAAACGTATATCGCCATTGCGAGCTGTCGCTTTTTATAGGCAGGTCGTTGCGAGACAGTTTCGGCTCGCCTCGCTTGGATTGATGGCTAGAATTTCCCAATCGTCGCGGTTTATATGTCGCTCGGCGCACAGCAGGCTCTGTCACATCGCCTGCGAATCGGTGAGCGTTTAAAGGGACGCGCGCACGCGGCCGCGTTGTCCACTTTCGCTTTTTCTGCCCGTACGCACGCCATATTATTAATCGTTTCTGGTTCGTTTGTCCTGGAAACGAGCTCTTCCTGCGGCCTGGTGGTCCCGATGCGCGCATTGCCGAGACCTATGGGCCGGCATCGCGTTCCACTTATTTTCGCCGTCGCCGTCGTCGTCGATGTCGTCGTCGTCGCGCTTGTCCTCCACCTTCTTGCCGGGGCGAGACGCTTACGCGAGGAAGAAAAGGAACGCGCGACGCTTCAGAAGCGATGACACAATTGAGAAAATGCTACCGTTATTACTGGTCCCTCTTTCCCCGGGCCCCGGCCGTGCGGCCGTGCGTCCCCATCGTCCGTCGCGCACGCTGAAGTTATGCAAACGGTCCTACTTGGAAGCCACGCTATGCTCGTTTCGTGGCATCACGTTTGGACAGTTATTAGGTCTTCGGGAAACTCGTTTAGTACGTTTGCGAGGTAGGAAACAAAGGATTTTGGAAACTGGAGTGGTACGTTTTTATTACTACGGTTAAATTCGAGAAGGGACTTGAAGAACAACGGTTATCATGCTAACGAGCGAAAGTTCATTATTATTCAAAATAAAAAAAACTTGTCTCTTTTATATCTCCCTTTACGTTCTGCCTCTTTTGTCTTTCCCAGTGAGCGCTCGACTACGATGTTTGTAATTCCACATTTAAGACTTTAATTATACAAACGTTAAAAGCTTATTATTCAAACAGGAAAAGGGAGCAGGACCCGGGCGCACGCGAGAGATTCCTTCCTTTCCGTTCCGATCGCCGGGCCGCCTCGAGACGCCGTTTCCGGCGCTTCGCACTTGTCCGCCACAATTGTTTCCGCCCTAGTTCACGGTTACGTCAGCACGACATTGTTTCGTTTCGTTATTTTCGTTTTCAGGCCCATCGTAGCATGTCAGCTCTCCCTCCTCCGCGCGGTCCCGCGGCCCTTCCCCGCCACCGTTCTCGTTTTTCTCGCTCTTCGAGCGCTTCACGCTTCGAGCGAGCGGCTTTTTCAACGCTGATGTGGCCGCGGGGATCGGATCGGTTTGTAGCGTTCTGAATCGCGGGCGCGGGCGAATCGCTGCTTTCGGACCACTTCGGACCAGGTTGACACGCATGCCTGACCGAACGTTTAACCTCGGCCACGGAGCGGCTCGTGAAAGCGATCGCTCGCTTGCGGCTCGTGGATCGTGGATCTTTGCGAAACCGCGGGAAAGAGTGTCGCCCTGGCGGCGCGGCGCGGCTCTCCGAGAAAGAGCGCGGCGAGGAAAACTTAGCTATTAGAGCGATGGATCAGGAGCGAGGTTCTCTCCTCTCGATCGCGGACGCACTTTTCGATGGTTTAGGCGAGACCGATCTCCTTCACGTCCGCTGCCTCTCGGTAGAACGATTCTTCGGAACGCGAGTCTCCCTTTGCGATATTTCGAGCGTGCAACGCGAAGTACAAGATACAAGTTCGAATTCGATCTTATGTCATCACTTTTGTTTCATCCAATTTGCATGTACTTTCCAATCTCGATGATGTACGGTAATTACGTAGGTATTAAGTATGTAGAATGTAGCAGTGTTAGACAAGATAATAGAAAGCTTTTTATCATCGAGAATCCCCAGTAAACGTCAAGTAACGTACGTGTTACATTATATTTGCATTGTTGAGCAAGAAATTGTAACTTGCATGTAAGTGCATTTAGTGTTACTTGGTGTTTACTGGAGATTCTCGATGATAAAAAGCTTTCTATTATCTTGTCTAACACTGCTACATTCTACATACTTAATACCTACGTAATTACCGTACATCATCGAGAATCTCCAGTAAACACCAAGTAACACTAAATGCACTTACATGCAAGTTACAATTTCTTGCTCAACAATGCAAATATAATGTAACACGTACGTTACTTGACGTTTACTGGGTCATAATAAAAGCGAGAAAACGAGTTTAAATTTAAGTAAAGATCAAGAAAATTCGCGTTATATATAATGGTTCCGTTAATCGGTTTTCAATTTTGCGCAGCGCAATTGTGCCGTAAAAAAGAAAAAAAGAAAGAGACAGAAAGAGATAAAAAATTAAACAAAACTCACCTTGCAACCCTCGCAGGTGAATGCACCGAAGTGGAAGCCAGCCGCTGGTTCACCGCACACTTTGCACTGTTGGTTCATCTGCAATAGAAGACAATCGATTTCTGAATGCGTTAACGAACTGGCGGTGTACAAATGAATTACTCTGCACTTTACAATGTGAGAATATTACTTTGGTGATTAAATCGGAGAAAAATGTTCTGTGTGTGTTGAAAGATATTCGGAAAAATTTCGTCGTTCAGATAATATCATTCTTCTTCTTAGTCGTTTCTCTCTGATGACTGAGCATCGTGACCTCCATAGTCAGTTAACATGTCTACAATGTGAATATCATTCTAAACATCTAATTATTTATTTATTCCCTTACCTCGTTGCCTCATAAATAGCAAATAAAAGACTGATTGTTATTGACACAAATTATAACCGCGACCTTCCTAACGTATTGTGTGTTGTTCTGCTTTCCAGACTTTTTTAAAACATATAAAAGTTAATTTTCTTAAAAGATGCTAAATATTTTTCGCCAATATCTATATATGCGTATGAAATAGCTAAAATGATCAATTAATGATATAAACGAGATAATTGTATAATAATTAAATTTACTACTAGATTATTGTTTTCGCGATATTAAAAGATTAACACCTGAAATTTTTTCAAGCGTCTTTGCTCCGCGCGTTTAAACGATTTATTTAATCGTTTAATATTTCTACGCTTAGTTTCTGATCTTACACTGAGAAAAAAAATTGTTAATCCCAAAACATTAACTAAACATTAGTTGTTTCAACAATTATTTAGTTTCTTTAATCAAGAATTAATTAATTTAACTAATGTTTAGTTAACTAACTAAAATGTTTAGTTGAACGTATCGGACTAAATATTTCTTGGGATTAATAAATTTTTTTTCTCAGTGTCGAAACTAACGGACTGTGTTAGATATATCGAAATTATTGTGCATTTGCGACAACAGAAAATGATCGTGCGACGCTTCTTCTAACAAATCGCTTCCTACGCGACGGAAACGAAAAGTAGATCAAACGCCGGCGATATCTTTGACAAGTCGACGATGCAATCTTTATCGTGCGCCTACACCGATCGAGCGCACGATTGGGTAAGAGAAGAAGCGCGTTGCATAATGCGCCGCTTTGCAGTGCAGCGCGAGCGCGAATCGCTGGATCGTGGCAAAGCGGTGCGTGTTACGTTCAACGAGCGGAAAACTCTTGCGCGCTTGCTTTTTTTTCTCTCGGCTGTCTCTGTCTCTCTCTCTTTCTTTCTTTTTCTTTCTCTCGCACCCGTGGCTTTCAAGTTCCTCGCCGACTCCTTTCGCCTTCTTTGGCCGATCGTCCAGAAAACGGACCGTGGCTCCGCGGTCTCGTTTTCACACCTCGTCGCACTTATTTCACGCCATGATCCCTTGCACAATGTGCATTTGCGTAGGCCAGCGGAACGATACCGTGATCGGAAACGGACGGGATACGGGATGGACCCCTGCCGTAACGTTTCTCGGCGTGACTCTTCCTTTTTTTATTTATATATGGGTTCTTCCTCTTTTTGACCGTTCGCGACATGTTTCCGACATTCCTCGAATTCTTCTCTACCAAAATGTGTCTGGCGATCACGAATATGGGACAATAGGAGGTGACCTAGATGCTTTGCCGCGGTCCGAGGGCATAACCGTACCCTACCTCCAGCGACTTTCATACGTGACAGACTGACGCTAAATGGGAAAGTAAATTTCAACTAATGGAAAAGACATCTATGTTGTTTGATCAACGGAGTCTCTCCTGACCTACACCCAACAGTCGTTGACACTTACCATTTGCGGAGATGACGCCGTTTCTGCCGCGGTGTACCTGCGCGGCTCGCGCTTGCAATTCCGTGTTTGTGTTTTTTTTTGCCCCACCTGCATTCGTACACTTCCGTCGCGTCACGCAACAATCACCGCCATTTCACCCCAGTGCTTCGCGGTGGTAATCTGTTTGATGTATAGGACTATTTTACGCTTGATAATTTATTCCGTATTATTTCGAGTCGCGTTCAGGGCGCAAATATCTCTTCTTACGTGATCGTTCTGTCGCCACAGTTTACGATATTTTTCTAACGTCGTCGAAAAACCGGCGGTATCCGTGTCGCGGCTTGCTCGGTGACGCTCGACGGCCGACAAAACCCAACGACATCGCCGAGCATTTCTCAATTGTGGTCAGATTATTCGGTATGATCTTATTAGCGACAGCCTCAAGGCTTCTCATTTTCTAAGCCTAATTGCTCGGATTTTTCGTAGATAAGAGCTGAATGACATTCGCCTGACGATGAACAGATATGATCCAACCGCGCGCCTGATCAATGGCAACCTGTGTTGATTAGAGGTGTGCATCCGGTAACAGGTAAGTCTCACTTGGTGATTCCTATGCACGGCAGTGCGTTCCGTGTCGATGCAATTGCGATGTTTAAATGATATTGTTGTCGTGCCGAGGTGTCGCAACATAGCACAACACAATGTCGCCAGATAAAATCAAACGAGGTTAACGGATTAGATTCCGCATAGAAATGGAAGAAATTATCAAATATAAATAATCACATATACTATAAAAATTAAAAATATCAAATTATAAGTTATATAATTAATCAATTATTAATTCTCGTATTTTCCCTTTTTAATATATATTTACTTTGTAACATTATTTATTATTTTATGTTATTTACTTATAATGTTCCTAAACATAACTTTAAAAGGATTTTTAAGATGATGATATGTGGCTATCAAGTGCATTTACGTAGAACTAAATAATTTTTATTAGAAATATTTAAAGACAACGATTAAAAAAATCACCGTAAATAGGCAAGGTAAATCAAACGACGTTCTGGTTTTACCCAGGCGAATAATAAAAGCTATCTCTCGCTTCGCGAGAATTATTCGTTGTAATCGGGAACTTTACAATTACGTCCAACGATAAGTGGTTGCCGCACACTTGTTATGCCGATCTCTGGTCGCCGCGGTCGGTGCATTATAAATAGCTGATTCACGGCTTGGTAATCGTAATAGCCCGCGCGACTCCGCACGCGGGATTAAAAATTGCAAGCTATTATCGTGTGTTCCCTTCTTTTTAATTTCCGGGCGATCTTACGTTTCCTCACAGCAACGAGAGAGAGCTTGACTGCTGTCCTTTTTACGCTAACCGTAACAAGACGTTATCGCGACAACATCCGAACACGAGAATACAAATCTGATCTTTGGCAATATAAACCATCTGGAAATCTTCGGTTCGTCGCCGAGCGACGGCGGCGGTCCATTTTTGCGGGCATAAAGATGCTCTATAACGAGTGCTCGTTTCTCATCGACATATGGCGACAAAACTCGACGCGTATTATCGCCACGGGCGGATCGCGACGACGATGATCATCGTCGAGATCGTCGGGGACCGCCATGAGGCCTGACCTTGTGAATTGCGTGCAATTGTTGTGCCAAACAGGCACCGGCTCGCCGTGAGAATCGTAACGTACTCCCGCGCAAAATCTCTGCCCGGCGATCATTGATATGATGACTGCGAGGTGAGCATTTGTCATGGTGCTTACAAAGCGATCGATCGTCGTGTAATTTCTGCGAATCGCGCGCCGCGTTTGTTCTCCTTTCCCATGCTGACCTTCTCAACCACCCGCTATATCTTTCATCACGAAAAAAAAAGACTCTCCCGTCGAAGAGTAGAGTTCACTTTTAACCTTGATACGAGATTCCTTTAGGCGCGCAGCATCATTTGAAAATTTAATCTAAATTTAATCGAAATCGTAATTTAATTAAGGCGCAAAAGAATAGACACGCAAAAATGAGAAAAAAAAACTGCTTAAGCGGAAATAATATCACATAGTATAATTAAGAAAAGCCAAATATACGAGCAAATAACAGATGCTATAGTTAAATGAGCTATAGTATATTGTTAGAGTAGACAAAGGTAATGTTTCTATTCTAGGTTAATAAACTATAGCTATTATTTAACGGTAACATTTTTTTCATTTGCTCGTATTTGGCCCTTTGAGTTTTCTTTGTTTTCACGGATAGCGAGCGCTTACTTATTTAGATATTTATTACATAATGTAATTTTACATTTTCACGTTAAGCTAAATGTTGAACCTTAATAAATTGAGTAAACAGAATTTCTCACGATTTCAATAATTATTACGATTGTAATTCCGGAGCACGTGACAACAGAGTCGCACAAGAATGTGCACTAAAAAAGAAATAAAACTGTAATCAGCCAGTCTATATGCTCTGCATCTCGCAGTGAAGGTAATGGTGTCGATATCTTCAGACTTCAGAATCACGGAAGAAGACAGAAGTGGACTACACAATTTCAGGGATTTCCAGAGGCAACTGTTTGGGAAAAAAAAAACAAAAACAAAAAAAAAAAACAAAAAAAAACGAAAACCATAATCGGAAAAAAGGAAAAAGAGGAAAAAAATAAAGGAAAAAAAGGATAGATACAATAATGAGAAAAAACTGTTTAAGTAGAAATAGTATCTATTATATAATATAATTAATAAAAGTCAAAGGGCCAAATACACACTAAGAAAAAAACTTTCTGCATTTTAGTAAATATTAGTTTGCATACAACTGTGACTTCATTTATTAAAATACAAAAAATTTTTCTTTTTATTAGTATACTTTTTCTCAGTGCACACGAGCAAATAAAAGGTATTAAATTAATTTTTTGTTCTAGAGTAGACAAAGGCAATATGTAAACGGTTTTATGTTATCATCAATACTTAGATTTCGTTCTATTTGACTGATTTGACTAAAGTACAGAAGTAGATTTAATAAATCGAATTATCTATATTTTTCTACGCAAAAAGAGATTTTTTCCCATCAAGTTAATAAATAGTGGAGAATAATCGAAAACACGCGATTTCTGCATTAATTTATAATTTTCTTTGTGTCGAAACTATGACATGTGTGGAAAAGTGGCAAGGTTAAAAACATTAAAAATGTTAAGAAAATGAAATATATATAAAGCTCTTTCTAAAGAGTTCGCAACAATGGCTAAAGGTTTTAATTGGCTTCTAACTCTTACGGTAAGACATCTGCCCTATACTTTAAGTCTATTTTTTTAAGAAGAAAGTAACCGTTCCTTTGAAAAGAATAAAAAACGTGCGGGATCGGGTACAGGCGTGTCTTCTCGTTGTATTCTTTCCATAAAAAAATATTTTTGCTTCATCCTTTCTTTCTCATAAAAAGAGTAAAAAACTTTGCCATTTCGCATTCTTTCCGAACATAGAGAAATTTTATGAGAAAGGGGACCAGGGGCAAGGATTTTTTTACGACTACTTTTTCCGGCTTACTTTTAATTAACGTCAAGATGTGCGCTAAAAAATATAGGTTGCGATTTTTTGTCGGTCACACATAAATGCGCTTTCTTCTTTCTTTTTTGTTAAACTGTGGAAAGATTCATGTCGATATCAGAGCGTTGTGTGGATCGAAGCTGCCTGGCGGCGGCCGACGGGCGGTTCTTCTCGCTATCGCTCGATACTACCGTTTGAGAGATCGATCGTTTGCGCATCTATTCGCCCAAATTAACTGACGATCTCGACTGGGCGGATCTATCAACGCGGCGATCGATCGTCCCGCGGGGAAGCGACTCCGCGGCATCGCGCAACCTCATCTCGGCGAAACGCTGATGGCTCCAGTTTGCGAAGAGCAACTTCCGTTCTTTCGAAACGATGCGGCACGGCGTTCCGCAGCGCGCGTTTCTGCCAATCGGCCTTCGCATTGCGCGCGACGCAACGCAACGCAACGCACCACGGCGCTATTTCCGATTCTATTGTCGTAACCGGGGCCCTCGATCGAATGCGCGGACGATTCGTCGCGGCGTGATGCCGCGAATAAATTCTACGGTTTACGAAGACGAGCGCGCGGGTCGGCGACGCACGCGCGTCCATCAGGCCTGACGAGCCGCGACCGAAAACTCATCGTGATGCCTAATCCGCGACGAACCGATTCCGTGGCGGATTCTCATCGCTCTCGCGTATTTCGATCGCGCTCGCCGTTTCCGAGGCATGACGCGGAATTACACGGGTCGATATCATTAAGACTGCATCAAATACGATTCCCGGGCACAAGCGCGTCTAGTAAATTAGTTATCGCACTGAACACATAACGTGGAAAGTTAACTGGATGTACCCTTGTGCTAAGCTGAATGACGTCGCGATAATCCAAATGTATTTTTTCTGTCATTAAACTATAAAGAACGATTTCAAAAATAATGAGATGTCATTAAAAACTTTGATAGACGTTGCGTTTCAATATTATTTCCGGCGCACACAAATCCTTAATTTAACGACTAGAGTATCAAGAAATATTACGTACTTTTGTCGTTACGATGAATTAACGTTGTGCAGATATGTAAACAGCATTCGGCAGCGACTCGATTTTAGATGAAGCATTCCATTGTATCACAACCTTTCCGAGGCTATGTCTCTCGAGACACTACTCGCCCTCTTATAAGATATTGAATTCTGCAAGATTTTGTTCATTGTCCAGCTGGCTGCAGGTAGAGGGAAGATGGCACAAAATTGCAGTCACACTTAGAAAACAATTTTCACTAGAATGTATGCGTTAAAAAAAAAAGTCTCTCGTCACAATAAACTTAATAACTCCAGTCATGCACTATTCGACAGTCGAAACTGATGTCTCCGAAAAATAATCACTTTTCTTTTTCGCGGGCAGTTCCAGAATTCCGTCATGAATTCCGGATTAGCCGAAATGTCTGTATCTTCGGACTCGCGCCTCGTCGCGACTGTCTTCGCGCAACAGGTCGCGAACCGACCGATGGCGTACGCGATGGCAAGTCCCCGCGATTGGCGAGACCGGATAACGGAAGAAGATGAAGACTCTTGACGCGCCGATGACCGTTAGGTGAATGACTTTGGTAGGCGAGGGTGTCCACATCGATTCTTGAATCGGCCCCCACCTCTGCACGTTTATTTTCCGTGGTCCCACTTCGACTGCCTGATCGGTTCTCCGCTCGCTCGCTCGCTCGTTTTGCCGCGCGGATCGGCTCGGGTCGCTCGTGCGCTCTCGTAAGTATACCTCGAATGGGCCTTATGGGCATACTGTGCGACGGATCAGCGGAGAAGCGTGCACGGTCTAACCGAGTGGTACAGGTGGGTTGTGGGTCCTGTCAGACTGCCCTGGTGGGGATTCTGCTGGGGGACCGGATAATCCTTCTACAATGTACGGTGGGGGTACGAGGGAGGGGCTTCACTCGGTTACCCTCTCTTCTCGTCTTTTCCTACTCCTTTCTTTGCGTTACCCCTCCTATCCTTTTTCAGTATATCTATGATGCACAGGCACTTGTAGACTTTTAAAGTTTGCGATATCGACAAGCCTTGCTTTTTGCTCTCTTCCTTGTGGGGAAGATCCATTTTATGATTCTTTTTATGGATTATAATTTTTCGGTCAAGGAGAAAGACTGATGCTTAAAATCAGAAGATATGAAAAGCACAAACAAGAAAATGTTACATATGAAGCGGATTTAGAATGTTTATATGTTGTGGAAAGAAAAATTCCATTTTTGTGTGAATAATAATATAACAATAAATACTAAGAAAATTGCTACAAATTACTTTATCAAAACCAGGTGTTTTGTAACCGTCGTTAGAGTTAATTGGTTCCTTCTATGGTATAGGAAGGTAGACCTTAAAGTCTCTAATCTTTCTTTTGAAAGTAACTGAAGCTTACGATGTTAGATAAAAAAGGGGACCCAGTTAAATATCCTAATTTTTCGATATACGTTATTACGTTCCACGATTAGTCTTAAAAAAAAGATCTACTTTTGTTTTCATCGCGATTAATGCCTTTTTTCCCCTGCGATGGCCTAATGTCGTCGAATTAGGGTCATTTTCGTGACTTTCTTCGAATAAGCAACGTGGGAAAGTCCCGTGGCTCCGGCGGCGATGGCGACGACAACGATACGTACGCTTCGCTTCTGTATCAAGGGAACGATTTACGGCAGTTCGTTTTACGTAATGGTTCGCTATTTAGAATGTGACATTTAATGCGAGACGTCGATCCTCGGCGTTGTGCGTCGAAACGATTGCGTTACACGTGGCGCGACATTACACCGTTCCACGATTCGACCAGAACGGGTACATACACATGACGCATTTGTACGTACGTACATACGCGTGTAACGAGATGACTCTCAAGACACGTCCTTGGAGGGACGACCGTGACGGCATGTTGGATCTCGGGCTCGTGCTTGATGGCCGATTAAATTCAGTGCTTGTAACGAACCGGTGCGGCGATCACGCTCGTTCGCTCGCCGAGATTTTCCCTCGTGCGTGCATGCTTAAATAGCGCCGCTTTCCTTCGGCATGCGTGCCGAGCGACATTTCGAGCGCGTGAAACCAAAATTCGCTCTTGCTCGCACGAAAATTTCACCGTCGCGTCGCAGGAGAAACACGCGAAATTCTCTCGACGATAATTCAACCGCGTCTGCGACGTGTGAACGACGATATCGAATCTAGCGTTAACTAATCAGATCTAAATGTAAAACGATATAATAAATTTGCACGAATCGAAGCGATATTGTGGACTTGATCAGTAATTATAGTAACCCAGATCGGTAAATACTCTTCATACATGACGTGCGGCTTTTTCTCTTTGTTGTACAATTATTGAACTTTATTGTCACCGATATAACAGATGTTTTATCGATATAGAATATAGGTTTTGATATTTTGATATAGTTATGACTGTTCTCTAAGAAAAGACTGATCTGAATCTAAAAAGATCACATTCTTTTCAACATCTCTGAACGCTAAATGGTTTTGTACAGTCACCCTTTCTCAATGACAGTGGAACTTTATGGCATAGTCGGCCCTTTGAGGTTTTAATCTCCTAAAGATACCTGCTGAGTTTCTAAAAAATATACTCACTATCTTTTGTCCTCTGAGCAGAAATAGACAATCTATATAGGACATTGAATATTTTCAAATGATTAATAGTTTTATCTACTGGATGTACGAATAACTCAAATAACTATCTATCATATATAATAATGAATAATTAAGAAAATATTGTTTATTGTTATGTGGAAGATAAAGTGAAGGCAGGCGACAAGATAAAAAATGATAAAAATGACGACAACATACATAATACTTGATGTTATTAATTAATACCGATACCAATTAAAGATTAGATGAATTTTTTAAGATCACGGAATTTATTTTTACAAATACTGTGCATTCTTTCGTATTGTTTTATTAATGGATTCTAGAGTTAATCTATAATTTCCGACCAGAAATAGAGACAATAAAAAATAACAGTTGGACTTTATTATTGTATCGAAATAATCCGGAATGTTATAAAGCGATAAAGCGGTAAAGTCGTCGATTTGTCATTAATCAATATTTCGTCCTTTTATGATTGAAGAGCGGTCAGTATTAAATACGCGTTTACAAATACGCGCACCATTCATGAAATGCAGCTACGGAAATGGGCCGCATTCATAAAAAAACTTCTTTTTTATTCTTAAGGTAGTTCTCCGGTCCTTGTACTAGAGAAAATCGATTTTCTATAGATTTTCTTGAAACTGTGAATATACGTTAATTTAGGTGTGCTTTATGCGTGCATGGTATAAACTTCTTACTTTAGTACCTCTTGCGATATAAAAATCGAGATACTGAGCCTCCAAAGTTTCAATTTTTACCAAAATTTAGTAAAAGTTGAAACTTTGAGGATCAGTATCTTGATTTTTTATACCGCAAAAGGTACTGAAGTTTATACCATGCATAAAGCACACCTAAATTAACGTATATTCACAGTTTCAAGAAAATCTATAGAAAATCGATTTTCTCTAGTACAAAGACCAGCTACCTTAAGTCACATTTGTTTAACATTTGTTTAGACTAATCCTTTTATAGAGATAAATTGACGTGTAGAATCCTTTCGTCAGAAAGAATTTTTTCACGAGTTTTCTTTCTTTTTACCTGTGAATAGAAAAGATTTTGTTCTGCAGATAAATGTACCGTGTCACTCGCTGTGTTTTGGGTTATTATATAGAGACTATATAGAGTATCGGATTTTAGCGAAGGATTTCATTATTCTTTCTTATCCTTTTTATCCCATTATTACGCGCTCCCCTTTCGGAGGCGGGGTTATCCCCAAAGGGACGACTGTTTGTTTCTCTAGCCGCCGGCTGAAAATTTGCCTCACGAAGCCCTCGTTTGCGTTTAACATAAGACTCGGACGAAACGGGTACATAAAGAATATATTTCCCGCTTGCCTCTTTCCTTTCTTCCTCTTTCTTTTTTATTTCTTTTTTTTTTTTGGTTCTTACACGAACGCGGATCCCGCAATTACGCTCGCGCGATGAAAAGTAATTGCGCACAACCCACGCTTCGTGACCTTTCCTCCTCAACTTTGTTGTAGGCCACATGCATTCCTGAAAACGCGCCGGTTATTCTACGATGGAACGATGCGCGGAGGTCGAAGGCGAATAGCACGCAACGCGAATCAACCGCCCCGGCTACAGATGGCGCCACGGGCCCCGGCGACGCCGCTCCGTGCTCCGTCGCCTCCGTCTCTTCGATTCCTCTCGTCCTCTCCCGCCATTTCGCCATCCCCGTCGCCTCTCGTTATCACGATCAATCCCGCGCGCGTTTTATGTCCGTCCAGGGCTTGTAAGTGATACAGTTTCTTTAATCAGTTTTCTTCGTCGCTACTCCACTTCGTCGTTTGTGTGTCTGTGTAGATGACCGAAGAATAAGGAAAACGATGAAAAGCGGCGATAACTTGCGTTGCATGTAAGTACGCTGCAGAAATATTTTCATTTCTTACGATATCGCGTTGTCAACTTACATAACCATTAGTAATTTGAGATTCGCAAGAAAAAGGTTTTACAGAAAGTAATTCGAGAACACATGGATGAACAGCGGGATAAAATATTGAATATTCGAACTTGATTCGAACTGATTGGGCTAATTATAGTCGAAAATATTATGATGGAAAAATGGATTACGTATTCTCTTTTTGTTAAAGTGTACGTCCTCGACTAGTTACTTTTGATCAAATTTCTAATCTAACAATAAAGTTCATTACAATTAAACGCGTCTCGAAGACACAATTCGAAGATGTACAACGTTTATTTCCGTTTCTTGCGAGATAAGCGCAAATCCGAATGCACACGAGCGTGACTGGACTTGTGCGGCAGGTGGAACGTTAATCACATATATTTCATACAATCGTGTTGTAAGATCGCTAATTAGTTTAGCATAACATTACAGCTGTTGCACTAGTGTTTTTATACGAGGGAACGTACCGAAGCGGCTCGTTGGTCTAGGGGTATGATTCTCGCTTCGGGTGCGAGAGGTCCCGGGTTCAAATCCCGGACGAGCCCGTGGTGCGTTTATTTTTTTTTTTTTTGCTTTTTTTCCGCTGAAATCATTAAGTAACGAGGACCTCGTGACGCCGTCTGTAATTTATCGTAATTTATCAAATTTCTCGGGCGTCGAATTTTAAATCGTACTTTTGCTCAACATATCTAGTCGGTCTCTCTGTCTATAACGAGATATCGAACCGCTACTCTTTCACTTTCGATTTCTTATTTACGCGCGCCGTGACGTCGTTAATTATACGCTACTCATCAACGTCAATTAATTCGTTATCTACGCGACACGCGAGATAAAAAGAGATATCTCGAGAACGAAGTCCCTTACGGCGCGGCGTGTCGTGTTGCGTAAACGCGCGTTGGTCGCCTCATGCGAGGTAGACAATTAACGTACGGTCTCGAGGGGTATAACGTCTTTTTTTTTTAGTGCAACGAGGGCTGTAATCCGTGAGAATTATATCTCATTAACGACTCGGGTTTATATCAGGATACAAGCGCGCCTCATTGTAGATGACCACGCGGTGCCCTCTAATTCGAACGGTCTCTTTGATGTTCTAATGCGTTTCTAAAGACAGAGTTTCTGTTTGGCGGATAACGGGACATCCACCTGATTGCTCTCTTAGGGATTCATCAATAAAATAGTGCTAAATTCTTCGCTTATGGTCTTAACCCAGTAAATTATAACCTTTGTGATAAATTTACAAAATATGTTACAGGCGAAAATACAAATATATTATAATCTATTATTTTATACTTTTTAATAAAAATATTTTTAAAACGTGGAAAAAAATTAGCTACCGTAGAAAATCTAGTAAAATATGGACAACTAACATTTTTTTGCTGCGAGAGCTATATTTTAGCAATAGTAGCAAAACCTTTTTGCCATGTTTTACGACTCCCTTTTTTCCCGTGAATTACACATCTTACATCTTTATACTATAGATCTTACGTTAAACTACAAGCGCTATGAAATATGAATGCTGTTTTGGTCGGATCTTCGCGCAATTGGATACGCAACGTCGAAAATGCATTCGAGTTTCGACGATGAACTCATTTATGCTGACTAAACCTAAATCCCACAGTTGGTGAACGTTAAATATGCCGCATCATATCACGCAGTTGAAAGCGGTGCGCAAAGACACGCGATATTGAAGAACCTTGACGGAAAAGGATTCTCTTGCTTCGGCAGAGATTATCGCGAGTGTGGCGAGAACGATACGCATGTGATCCGCGGCGTGATCGATTGCCGGCCCGTGAACGATGACGCGGCTTCTAAATTCATCGAAATGCCCGTTGCCACTTGGCTCGCCTTAATCGTGTGTCAGACGTGGTTGTGGGATAATCAACGCCCCGAGTGTAGCGCGAGCGGCGACAATTATTCCTTTCTCCAACGTGTAGTGACGGAAACGAACGTGTCACGTTTCCGAAAGTCGTTTGATCGGCCCCCGGTAAGTAAGATTCTCGCTCGAGATGCGGCGCTTTATAAACGAAGGCCACGCGGGGAACGATTATAAATGTCAATCCGTGGCCCGGTCTTCTCGCGCGGCGGCTTTTCTCTCGGCAACGGTGATAAATATGAAAAATCGGACCTATACGTCGGAATACCGAATCAGCGTGGAATTGAAATTTTGCAACATTGAAGCGAGCCTCGGGCGCGATTTATCGCGATAATAAATTCTGCCGGATAATATACGCAGGCGAATACGCGTTTGTGGGCTTTCGCAAGATCGGAGGGGCGCATCGTGATCGTAAACTCCGGTTATTTAAATCTCCGGTCCGCTACCGTGCACGTATACCTGGACACGTCCAAAGTCGTGTGGAGCCGCTCGTGGAGGAAAATATATTTGAAACGTGACAATTTATACGAGAAGCGACATCCGCTGGCGTGTTGGAAATGGAGCCTGGACCATTAATATTTCTTTTTTTTTTATTTGTTACGAATATGTAGGTATGCGATATAATGTGTGGGTTTTTTTGACATATTATTACGCGATCGTTCTTCTTTATTTTGCCTTGGCTCCTTTATTGGATTCTTGAACGCAAATCAACTGCTATAGGTCGGCATAATTAACCTTCAGAAATGTTAAATAATGTATCATATTAATTTTATATTGGAGTTTGTTGTATTTTGTTTTTGCTTCTATATTATTTATTTATTTCATTTATTTTTTGCAATTTCAAGAGTATATATTCTCTCGCATACACAGATCTGTCCTCTCGGATGTCTCGAAGCCATCACTATCTTGGACGATTCATAGATCGTCTGTAGAGCTATACAATCGCGGCTAATTCGGAGCAAAAGTTTCGACATTTGACAGGCTGTCTCGGTATATATAAAAGGCATATATAAAAAAAATTAAAGAAAAAATTGAGTTGTGCATAATGGTGAGGTCACACGATATAAACGGAGTCATCTCGATTGCTTGTAAAAGCGAATGTTTCGGCAAAAATGTGTTCGCGCAATCGTGCCCACGTGGAGAAAGATGTGATCTTTTGAACTATAAGTCCTTTCATCGACAGCCAAAGGCACCATGCGAGGTGCTTGAATGCGCTTCTATTCTCTACTCTTTTCTTCTTTGTCGCTTTTTGCTCGACGAAGGGGGTGGGAGAAAGAGACCGCGATTAAGTAATAGGTAATTAATAGAGGCACCGTTTTATCCCGATTTTTTACCGCATGCTCGCGCAGTAATTATAGCCCTACGTCATATACTCCCCCCCCTCTCTCGCACTCCTTCACTCGAATGTGTTTGTAATCTCGCACGCATCGCGCGTACGACAGGGTCGCCCGTAAAAATCTGAACGTGCAATTAGGGCTAAGTCGTTAATTTATTTTTCTCTATGTGTGGGCTAACGCATGTGGGCTTTTGACCGGTCCGTGAAATTATTGTCCGATACATTACTGAAATGTGAGCGACAGCAATCTCAACAATAGGATCATTTTTTACGCGAGTGCAAGTTGTTCCAATTTCCATATTGCTATTAAGATATTGAAAAAATAGAAAAGAAAAAATTTACTGGTAGTGAATTAATTACAATTAATTAAAATTATATAAGTAGAAAGGGCTGTAAGGGTCACAACGCGGATCCAGGTGCGTTTAAATATAAATGTGATTTATTCCTCGATTTACAAAAATCCAAACGTTTCGGCTCCTGTCCGAGCCATCCTCAGTGGTATAATATTAACATCAAAAATATATTCTCCTTTAACATGGTGAGTTTACTGTTTCAATTTGACAGAAACTTAGTGAGACTAAAAGGTCCAAATCTGTAACGTAATTAAGAGTTACATTCTTGTCTTAAATTAAAATTTTAGAAAAACTCACCAGTTAGTCTGGAGAAAAAATACATCGCAGTCAAACCGAATAATAAGAAAATAAGGCAAAGAGAATGATCCGTGCAGAGCGATCTGTAAGACCTACGAGATCCCATCGACACGACACACAACGAAAGACTGATTCGGTAAACGCACGCAGATAAACGTCTTATAACAAACTTGAAAACGTGTAGGTCATAAAGTAATAAATAATATACGGTGGTCGACGATAAATACAAAGGTATATAGTCAGTGATGTCTAAAGTCAAATTTTGTACAAATAAATATAAAACGTCGGTCAACAGATAAAAATAAATTTATGTGACTTACAGATAAGAAAGAATACCATAAAATCTACTCATGCATTGTGCTTAGTGAAGTCGAGTGACTGAATACAACTTACCGTTTCGAATCTCTTATTATTTTATTCGGCGAGAAAACAAATTTTTGGGATTTGAAAAAATTTACTTTGAGCACTTAAAATCAAACTTTCTGTCACTGAGAGAGAAAAATGGTTGACACGCAAATGCCATTCCGTTGGTACCTAGAGGACACTAAGAAACATCTGTGATTGATATTACAGGTTTCTAGCAGCAAGCATTTTAAAGTTAGGCCCGCGACAAAATTTCAGCAGTGTCACGAATAGCCCCGGTCTCCCCTATAAATAGCGCTTTAAAAATCATTAAATCAGTGAACGAGAGGGATCTTACATAATATTTGGTATGTCTAAAGCTATTTTTTGACTTGATTAACATACAATTTTGTAAACAACTGTAAGCAACTGTTATTTTGTATGATAATAAGCTGCCACTGGTGAACTTGCGTGTTGCGTAGTAGACGAGCGATCGATTCCGGATGCCTCCAGTATGGCGCGGACCTCGGGGTTAAACGTCCGATGTATCTCAAAGCGTCAAGGGGGCGAGTCGTCGAAGGCATGTCGTAATAGGTGTATACGACACGCGGCGCGACCAACCGGCCAGTTTCGTGATTTACGCAAAGTAATCCCATTACAGGTCGCGTCGCTCGTTAACGTCATACGCGCGGCTCCACAGAGCTGGACACGGTGCTGGAAGACGCGCGAATTACGCTTGTAAGCGGGTAATGAACGTCTCGATAAAATTCTAGTAAAGGGTGCTGCTAGAAGAATGCGAGAACTACTCAGGCCAGGATTCATTCCATCTTTTAGTGCACTTTACTCGAATCTTTTTGCAAGTATTGAAATGGCGCTTTTATCTTTAGTAATTATACAGAATACCCCGGATTTTTAACAATATATTCTACTTTAATTTAATTAGATAATTAAATTAGATGACGGCTTTGTATCAATCTTTATCTAATCTCTTTGAAATTATCTAGCGTAGAAGGTCTCGAAAGTTTAGGCGATGGTTATCATGGAGCAATGATGTCGCGGTCAAAGGGAGAACGATCGTCTCCGTCGGGGAGGTTAATATCTAGTCAGGCATCCGGGAAAACAAAGTGAAAGGAGCACCATCCTTCGACGGTGCATACACCGTATGCGCCGACATTCATTCTACGATGCGCACAGTTATATGGCCTATGAATCACGGAGCGGAGACGCTCACGTTAAGCCGGGAGTTAATTGAAACTTTTATTCGTAATTACGTATTTTTCTCTATCTTTAATACACACACACGTCGCGTCTCACCCGCATATTAATTCACCCTCGAGACACCTGGGAGACACAGAGAGAAAGAGAGAGAGAGAGAGAGAGAAAGAGAAAGAGAGAGAAAGAGAGAGAGAGAGAGAGAGAGAGAGAGAGAGAGAGAGAGAGAGAGA
>NW_020219360.1:334431-343339 GCF_003070985.1 Temnothorax curvispinosus | reverse complement strand
AGAGAGAGAGAGAGAGAGAGAGAGAGAGAGAGAGAGAGAGAGAGAGACGCGCCGCGGCCGCCTGATGCGTGCGTCGCGTACCCAGGGATTCGTCCGGACGGGTTAATTGCGTCTTGTGTCACTGCTAATAACTATCCTCGCGAATAATACATCGTCGCGGATATTTGGCAATGCAGCTTCCGGCCGTTCTTTAACCGTTTCGCAGTAAGTTTTTACGCGATAGTCTAGGAAAATCTCAAGCTTTTAATAACAAAAGTGGAATAATGAGTATTTATTGTATTTACAAGGTGCGCGCATTGCCGTTTTCCACGTCTTTTCACATAAACGTAATGTCAGGTAAAATATGTTTCGCCATTTGGGGTTAAATGCTTACAACGTAGTGCGTCTCTCGTAATCTCCGATCTTTTTATCGCTAATAGTCGCGCGCTGTGATTTAATCTTAAATCAATTTCACGCGCGTAACGCGAGTCGTGCGAGCCGCGACGTTATAACGGACGATAAATTTACGTAGTTAATCGGTATTTGAAGTGTACAATTATTCCAGTTTCGTTTTACTGAGAATGCCATTAATTATTTATTTTGTTACATACGTAACTTGTATGGTATGCTTCGGACGTGCGTGTCACCGCTTGGCACCGCTTTAAGAAATACACTGATGACTAAGAAACACACTTGAAATGCACTGATAAATCGTATATTGAATTATAATAAATATAATTAATAATAAAGCATATATATGTACGTATATAGTTATAGTAACTTGCTACATATTTCTTCTATCTCCTTACAAGGGGCGATTTAATAGAAAACTCATTTTGCTAACGATGACCATGAATTTCTTACGAGCAAGAAAATAAATGAGAATGCATGAAAATATGAAAGGGCAGCGCGCGGCGTAATATTTCTTCGGTTTTGACGCCGGTTAACGTATAACCGGATGTCGCACTTTGACCGCTCATTTAAGTGGCCGGGATCGAGCCTTCCCTCGCTCGTGCTAAAACGCCGGATTAAGCTGGCGGCACGCCAGCAGGTCAAGGCTCCCGCGGCCACCACCCCCGTGAGGTGAAGTCCAGGTGAGGTCCAAGTGAGGTCTTCATCGGTTCGGCGCGACATTGAAGAATATTCCCCTCTGCACTTATCCACTCGACCGCCCTGAGGAATCGCCTCATCGGCCGGGACCCGCATCGCCATGCTAATCACTGTTGCATCCAATGTTATATTATCCCTATGGAAAATAGAGGAACGCTTCATTAGCATACATATACGAACGCCGCGCGGTCGTCATTAGCGCTAAGTGCGATTAATAATTGCCGGCGAGGGGCAAGAATCGACACTTCGTTCTTTGTCATGCCTCGTGAACGCTTCACCGCGTCTAATCGTCTATGATTAGGCCGAGGCGCGGTTGTCGCTCGTCTATCGTGACTAAATTTAATACGTTTCATAATTACGGGACTCCGCTTATTCCGTATTCGGTAGATAAATTTTGTTATAATCCTGATATTTTGTGAAATATAAAATTGATTTATTAATTCTCGACGTATCCTTTCATTTTGCCAATCTTCACTAACATTTAATTTTATCTGCAGTTTAAAAAGAAACTTGATTCAAAGGTTAAATTATCTCACGCATTTCTTATCTCATGTCAATTAATCTTTTCAAACCTAATGATTTCAGATCCTTTTAGTACACATATAAACGAACGTCAGATTATCATGCAAACGTACTTGCATAAAATGCATCATGTCGTTAAGAGAAAAAGTACAAGGTAAAAAGAAGTAATTTTTCTATCAACGAGAAGACGTGCGCATCGATATAAATCGCTTAGAATGAGATAAACGTTTTACGCGGTTACGTTTACCGAGGCAACGCATATGTGAGTTATGGAAATTTTAACGCGTAAACGTGACAGGATCAATTGTTGAGCGAGGACGCTGGTTGTTGCGGCAGGAAATTAAACGTAGACGCTAAATGTGAACGCTATGTAAGTGCCAGGCGCGGATCTTCGCAGCGGCACCGAATTATTATAAACCTCCTCGATACGGTACATCTTGCCCACCAGATAGCAGCCGCGCGGTTTCTCAATTACCTTCTTACGTAAGTGTTAATTGCGACATGCGCTTGCGCCCGCGCGAGATCATTCTTATAATGTGTACTTGCGTATGACCATCAGCCCCGCGTGTATATACATCTGTGCATGCAAAATGATTCGCTACGAGCAGAAAAATTTTCCTCCTCGGCGCGTCGTGTCGGACGTTACGGAGAATCTCGTCGAGATGCCATTATTAAGATTACCGGAATACATACACACAACGCCGGTCTTTTTATTAAACGTCGTCCCCGATCGCGCGCGCGATACCGACGGAAGATCGAGTGCCGACTCGACCGAAAGTCGATGGTTTCTAGTATCTGAGAAAAAACGCAAACCTCTCGGGGTCTCTTGAGAGGTCGCGGACGACCTCTGAAGCGTTCCGCCGCGACTCCGCTGGATCTACGCGCTCATCGTCTCGTATCTTCCTCCTCGTATTCGTTCACTGGACGCTACACGCCGCAATATGTATAATATGACCGTCCACAGAGAGGTCCATTTACCAAACCGTTACGAGATAGGCGCGGCAGCGGCTTTATAATCGCGCCTCTCGCGTCTCACCTTTCTCGCGCCGTGCGCGCGCGAAATGGCGTTTTAATTATTACTCGACGCATTAACCCCCGCGAACCCGTGGGCACGCACCTGCATGGAAGCGCGTGTCTCTTCGCGTGGGTGTGCGCGAATCTCTATGGAAGATCGTTTCTCGCGGAAGATCTTTTGAGCGCACGAGTGCCGAGCATTTTTATCCGCAACTCCGCGGATCCATTGGCGGGCCGCTTATCGCGTCGCGGAAAGCCGTAAGAAAGTGTGAGAAACGGTTTCCAGCTGAGAGAAGCAGCATCTTTATGATGGCTTGACGAGATTACTGAGTGACGCGAAAATCGTCAATACATTGCAGGAAAATAGTTGGTAATCTAGTCAGGGAGATCTCAGCGAGGATATAAAATCTTTTTATTAGTGTTTGTCACATAAAATGGTCGATTTGAGTATATTTTTCTCAGTTTATTTACTCAGTTTTATTGCTCAGATTATTTGAGGAAACGCGCATTAAGTGGATGGGGTCCTCTTTGTAATTTATGAAAATCGTAGAAAAATGCGAACTTTAATGAATTATTGCGACATGTCTTTACTTTTTGCCTCTCGCGCTAAGCCGTGCTTATGAAACAGTTTTGCATAAATTTGAATCGACAATAAACGATATTATTGGCGCACAAGAACTTAGTGGTATTCCATCAATTCTCATACTTCATCTTGCCTCTTGGAGTAATCGTAAGATTTGCAAAATAGCTTGCGGGCAAAGCGAAGGAGAGGTAGTCCGGTTTCCCGCTGACAATTACACGATCATTGAATCTACTAACTGTCGCCTGTGTTAAACAGGTCACCAATAAACGCCCACGCGGTTGCGAATACGTGTCGCTGCTTGCGCGTTAGTAGTTTCCTTTGAGACCTCTTATTCTTATAAAGTAATAATTTGGGAACACTCTTGTGCGACGTTGTTGCAAACCCTGTATTGGCAGTAGTAATTTTAATAATTCTGAAGAATTTTCATAAGGGACATGAATATCGACTTTGGACGTTTTTCGTTATGCGAGATGTTGGCAGTGTACACTGTGAGTTTCGTGAAGAGTTTAATTGTGTATCTTAATAATTCCTCATCAACAGGTTTTCGACGACAATTTATATCTTTTTTTTATTAATTCTTAAATAGACATTTAAATAGAAATATGTCTACGAAATATCTATATATTTATTATTAGTATAGAGATAGTAAAAAAGTCACTAGTTAGATAATAGAGAGAACAACGTAAAAGAAATTATTTTAATATAATAGTATATTGTACAACTAGTGGGAAAAGTGGTCGATTCTGAATGAGTGTGAAGTTGGTTGCACGAGCGAAGCGAGTGCGACCATCACACTCATTTTGGCTCGACTCTTCCCACGAGTTGTTCATACTATTTTTTCTAACAAGAGCGTGAAACAGGCCGTTTTTCGCGCTTGTTTTACAATTTTATTTCTCCACTAGTTGAGAAATGGCTCCATTTTTCAACTAGTGGAGAAATGGATCGTTTTGCTCACTCAAAACAAGCGCGAAAAGCGACCCATTTCACGCTCGCGTTAGGAAAAATATATTTCTCCACCGCTTATACGTTACGCAGAAAATAATTGGATCAATTCACTTAGATTAATTGAACATGGATATATACGTTGCCCAATTGTCAAACTGTCGTAAGAAAAACAAACGCATCTCATTAGGAAACATCAGATAAAACACAAGACCGATTAAGAACGACGCTTGAATATCCCCTTCGGACGTTTTTCGTTATGCGAGATATGTTGGCAGTGTACACCGCGAGTTTCGTCAAGAGTTTAATTGTTCCTTAATAATTCCTCGTTAAGAGGTTTTCGACGTCAAACACGGTGGTCCTCGAAACGCAAATGCAAATGAGGCACGTCGTTCTATATTGCGTTCGCCACAGTGGGTCGCATTAATCATATACAGCCGAGGCCCACGAGCTGACTTCGACTTTGTTGGTCCGTGCAACTCGCTCGGGCCTGTCTTCTCATCAACAAAAGCGAGCGACATGATATGATCGCTCTTATCGAGATTGCATGCAAGACTGATATCTCCTTGGCGAAATTATATCGTTGCAGGTGTAAGCATTAATAAAAAAAGTTTAAACAACTTATTAAATAATTGTTAAAAGCATTTGTAATAAAGATATGTTTAAACAATTAAGGTAAATGGTCGATATAATATCTCGATTATGTGATACAGCATTGCATACTATATTAAATAATATCTCAATTTTTATATGCATCTAGCTTGCATTATCTTCTTATAAAATTATGCTTTTTAAAACTACTAAAAACACGCGCGCATGCATAAATGTGGTTGTATATCTAACGCCTTAAGCGTTAATACGTTATGATTAATGTTTCAGATTCGTTATCGAGATGACTGTTGGGTCAGTGGATCGATTAATGTCGGATTCTCCACTCCAATCGGAGCTATGGGTAAGTAGATTTTAAACTCATCTTTTCGTACCTTGAAATTGTTGACGCGGTCGATTCTCGCATATACGTATATACACCATCAATACCGAGTCCAGGTTGTACTTACGCGTCCCTATTCGGCGCCACTTAAGTGCCGACAAGCTTGTCTGTAACTCGTAACCACTCATCGCCGATCGGTCGTCGCTCTGTTTTCTGACCTGTTCGAGTTCTCGATGTTAGCGGCCGAACATATCGAGAGCAAACGGCTCTTCCGGTAATCTTATATATATATGGTGCAGAGTTAAGTGTATGAGCGGCAACGGAGTTGGACATAAAATTCACCAAATAGCTTTTTGCCGAGCGTCTTGAACGGTGGAAATCAGGAGAGGAGAAAATGACGCTTTAACGAAGCAATAACGTACGTAAAGAAAGGGTTATAGACTCGTAAGTGACTACTTAGGCCGCTAAATGGAAGCTTCCTCGCATAACTGTTTCGTTCAAGCTTCCAAGATTGGATTGAAAAATTACCAAACCGTCGTGATTTCAATTGATAGAAAAGAAAAAAGTTGTTTGGAAAATCAACTACAATGAGATCGATTTAGAAATTTTGATAGAAAGAAGGAATAGATACACCTTCTGCTGATCGGAACTTTTCTTTCGGACATGTCATTATAGGAAACGTTGAAATTTCTGACATTTCTGCCGTGATTCGAGCGAGTTTATCAACAAGTGTTGCTCGCGCAAAGTCATCAGTATTTTGCAAATGTGTGCGAAACAGACTGGCCATTCGTCTCCGGCTATTACCTTCGAAACCTGCCTTCCCTACGAAACAAAGCGCTTCCTTCCCGCCGAGCGGTCGCATAATCGGCGGGTGCCCCGCGCGAACTCGTTTCTCCATGCGCTCAACACGAACGATTATTCCAAAAAAACCTCTTCCGATTACGCGCACATAATAGGCTGGGACTCGCACGGTAATTGCAAGGTTAACTGATTTTTAATGATGGGTCCGCCGATTGCTACTGCGATCTCGCGCGCCTTTTCTTTATGCTCCACCTCCTTCTTTTTTTTCCTTCTTTGTTCTTTCTTACGGCTCTCCTTGCCGTCCATCCCTCCTCTCCCGTTTCTTTATCTCTATAACGCATTTTTATCATCCAGTTTCGTTTGCGTAATCCTCCCGTGTGTATTTTTTTTACTACTACAATAATTTATTATATTTACAATACACTACTCGGTAAAGCAGACAAGTTCTACAAAAATTTATTTATTAAGAAGTAGGATTTGCTAAAATTAAAATTAATTTTCTAATTGTCTATTTAATAAATTGTTATTTTTTTAAAAACAATGTCTTTTCTGAGTACATTGATGTCTTCTTTGGTGAATTTTGAATGCGATATTTACTTTTTCAAAAACGGCTCAAGCACTGTCTCGTTTATTAATTTCTTTTACCGGTTTTTATTATTAAAATCATAAAGAAGTCGACAGAAAAAGTAAGACAATTCTGTTACCGCTAAAGCGCCGGTAAAATACCGCTCCATATATCCGTAACGCCCGGCTGCACGTAATGATTCCTTGTTGCGGCCCCGACAATGAATGCCGCGTAGCATACGTATATATACTACCTTGCGTAATCGCTTATCGCAACACGAATGCTACTCAAGACATAGTCTGCGAATTACTAAAACGAACGCGGCCCCACGTTAACCGTAGATGTTCGTATTTATCGTGCGAAGCGACCGTGCGAACGGGTTTCTCCCAAATCGACGAACATCGTCCTCGCATGGGGCCGCAACCTTGAAAAAATTCGGATAAACGAAAACCGAGGATGCGCCTGTCGACCAAATTCGACCGCGGAAGTAGAATCGGGACCTTGAATTTTAGTCGACCACCGCGAACCAACTGGCTTGCGAACCCGCGCGCCAGCGCTGAAGCTGACCCGTTTGCCCAAGCGGTAGGGCCGATCGTCCACGGACAATAGTTTTACGCACGAGTGAAATCAAGATTGCGCAATGCAATCGCCATTACGTAGCGTCTGCGTGCCAAGTATATATATCGGCTCGTTTAATTGGCGTAGACGTTCCTAGTGTTCCTACGAGGAAGTCGGCCTCGTGATTTGCTCGTATTTTCGGCCGTGAGACATGAATCGCATTGAGACGAGCTGGATAATCGTCGTAGAACGCGGGCTTTACGCTCTTAGCAAGAGTATTTCGGATCTACATACATCCGATTGGCGATTTTTTTTAGCGGTGCAAGGGCAATGACGCGAGTTCGAGGGATCGGCTCGGACTCCATTCGGAAACGTCGTCCAAGAACGGTCAACAATGTAACGGAAATCGCTCCTAATACGTTAACGCCCATGCAACGTTATTACCGTGATGTACCTCATTGGCTTTGGCAACTGTGTCTGCCCTTCGGTCCAATGGTCCATTCAGTGACTCCGGACTCCGAAATCCGGTCGCTGCTTGAAACGAGCCATTGTGTCGCCGCGAGACATCCTCGCAGCATCCTCACACAAAAGAAGTCGCTTGTTGCTACCGCGTTGCTACCGTGTGAAGGTAGCAGGGCACAATAATCGTTGCAATGTTGCAGCAGCGGCCGGAGGACGATGGCCCCACCGTAACCATGTAGCGTATGTAAAGCAGAGAGAAAGGATGAAAAATAAAGAGAGCAACGCGCTAACGCGGCACGGCCTCTCGTCTCGCCGCGTCTCTTCGACGAGACGCCCTCGACGCCCTCAGCTCGTTTCTTGCTGTGCGACGCTTTGTCAATGTGTGACTAATAATAGTCACACGTCATTAAGCTTTTTCGTTCAGCTCGTGTCTTTCAAGTGGACGCTACTTACGCTTTAGAGTATTTTGGAGCAGTATTTTCTTTTGGTACAGTTTACGCCTACTTGCTTAACTTTCTTGAATTGTGGTTAAAGTGCTCTGCACATATGGAAGATATCAAAACAAAATTTTGTGAAAATTAATACATTAAGAGCTATCGACTCGAAAAGATTTTTTTATTCATCTTTTGTTAAGTGATCTGTAGTAAGAGAAAGTACGTGAGTGAATGATTCTATTCATTACTGTGAAATGAAAATATTTCGGACGATGCTATATTGTGCCTAGTAAAGTAACGATAATGAGTCGATTGAAATGTTAAAAGTCTCATTATAGACACTCACGACTTGGAAAGTTGGGGATAAAAAATAACTCTGCAAAGACTGATATATGTTGATGTTGCATGAACAATATCACTAATATTAATAACATCATAAAGTGTTTAAAAAGTATAAGCTAGACTAGCTAGAGTGTTAAAGAGTTTTTTTTTTTAAATAATTGCGCGTGGAAGCAACGTATGGCTACACGATGAAATGTTAGAGTCGTTACCTTAACGCGCGAGAAGCGAAACGAGGTGGATGCGAGACGATAAAGACGTCGTCCAGCGTATCCCGCGCCCTTCCCAGAAGGGATCTCTGAAACAGGGTTGGAGTCGAGATCCTGCGGATCTCTAAGACTTAAGCCTCTAGTCGCTCCACATCCTCGCGTGCTCGCGCCGGCTCTGTTCTCGACGTGGACGTTAGTCACAGGATTAGAAGGGTGCCAGTTCGCGCGCTTCGAAATTCGTTAACTCGTTGATGTATTCACAAGTCGGGCAGTGCGGGGAGGAAGGGAGGAGGTAAGAGAAAAAAAAGGCTAAGGGCAAGCGGGAAGAAAGAGTGATCGCGCGAAGCGTGCACTGCCTTTCGGACGGAGAGGAGGAAGAGCGATTCGTATGATGCCGCATTCCGACAGATCGAAAGGAAGACGCAGAGAGAGAGAGAGAGAGAGAGAGAGAGGGGGGGG
>NW_020219360.1:254804-334331 GCF_003070985.1 Temnothorax curvispinosus | reverse complement strand
GATAGAGAGAGAGAGAGAGAGAGAGAGAGAGAGAGAGAGAGAGAGAGAGAGAGAGAGAGAGAGAGAATATTTAGGGCTCGTCGGTATAATTACGACGTAGCGAGATATATTTTATTGCCTATCTTGCGAGTTATTTGGGATTCTGTAGGGTTTTTTGTAGAGCAGAACCGAAACTACGCACCCGGACTTGAGAAATTGGTTTTTCATCTCCATTCATATACATTAAAATAAAAAAAATATCCGTTTTGTTTACAATCAGTTTTATTAAGCGTAATGTAAAATTTTACAATTATATTAATAATTGTAATTACAATAGCAAGAAATTAGATCAAAAGAAGAACTCTTTCCCTTTGCCATATTGCTTATTTACCTCGTCTATTATACCAAATGGTCAACGTTGTCTTGAATTTATTCGATTACTTGTTTTTTATTGAACTTGGTCCAGATGTAAACCGCACATAATATACATACATAAATGCTAAGGATCTCTTTCTCAGATTAATTCGCGATACGTATGCATACAAGTAGCAGATAGTATCGGAAATAGACTTTTTCCACAGCGGATTAAAAGCTTAAATATCTAGATCTCGTGAAAGAGCTAGGAAACTAGTTTCACCCGTTTTGTCCCTCACGTTTTCATCATTCAACCCTCTTTACGTCGGGAGATACACTTCGGTCCACGGTGCTCGGTTTCGACCGCAAAACTCGTCTCCGGCTTTCCTGCGCTAATCGACTTACGTAGTAGGTAAGTATATCCCGTGAGTGATATCATCGTATTAACCCCAGGTCCGAGTCGGTTGCGCGCATAAATAGAATCGTCTTTGCGCCGCAATGTGATCTCGTGGCATAGGGGTTAATGTAGATGCGTGTGTGCGCACAAGAAGAGGGTCAATTCTCCTCTCCTCTCTCATGCGTTAACAGTGATACTTTACGCGAATTCGATGCTCATTCATCCATATAGGTATATATATATGAATAAGGGTGACGGTGTCACAATGATCTGCTTACATATTAATATGAAATGGAATCTGGATTTGATGCGTGAAATCGATGAGAGAAAGAAAAGAGAGTTAAAATTATTATATGTATATTTTTTAAATAGATATTTGCATTGTGGATGTTCTAAGACTTCAATGTCAACTACTTGCACAAGTATCCAAACGGGATTTGACATTTACTTTTAACACGATTTCACTCAGAAACACGATGTAACGACGCTATACAAACGTACGCGTCTTCTCTTCCTACGTCGTCCCGGAGATTAACAATCTCCTTATCGCATTCTAAATCTAGCACTCGCGTAATATTTTATCCTTGCGCATCTGCAGCAACCTGCACTGCCGGATGAAGCTCGTCTCGATTATGATCGTGCCACCCGACTGCCTTGGAGCGGCTCTAAAAAAAAATATGGCACGTCGGTTTAATCCGCCTTGCCATTTGTACTCGCGATAAGTGCGCTCGTGCGACTCTGCTTCGCGTTTAATTAATCGCGACGGCCACGTTCCAGGAACGACGCCGGCCGACTCGGATCCACATTTCGACCGGAGAAAGTGTCGCAAAAAAAAAAAAATCAAAGTGCATCGCCAGGAAATGCAGGGAACAACAATCGTGTGATCGTATGGAATCTATCGTAGAAAAAAAAACCAGACAATTATCCGTTAGAAAGGCAATAGACCGTGACGAAAATACTAACCGCTCATTAGGCGCTTTCGTTAATACTTCATTAGAATATTTTGCCATTTTACGCACGTAGTCGTGCAACATTTTCACCCATTTTACCTGTATCGCGTGCATTCCCGAGGCCGGCCTTTTACATAATCCTCCCACGCGAACGGAGTAATTGGCGCGGCGCGATAAACGCGTTCCGGTTCGCCGGAATTATCTGGAGAGGAGACGCGTTTAAGGATTACTCGTCGGCTTTGTGTATACGTATTGACCGGTGCGATGGTGATTCATAGATTTCACACGCGCGGCTTTTCTGGCGCCCGACCCACGCCGCCGCGCCGCGGCGTATCGCGGCTACAGCCGCATGTGCACCACGCAAAGTGTAAAATTGCGCGAGGAGGAAATAATGTAGCAATCGTTCCTTGGCGAGCGTTACCTTATGCCTACGCGTCCTTCGCAAAATTGCGTACTTACGCAGAATCGTACCGTACTCGACTCGCGGCAGCGCGCGATCTCGCTCCCTGTGATCGTGATTACCCCGATTACACGAGCACTTTATTACACGGAAATTGTGAGATTGATTGATACCGTAAATTGCGGTTACTTGTTATGCTTAAAGATGACATTAACGCAACATGTGTAATTAAAAGAAGTAAAAGAACTCTTTAGAGAAATATAGAAAAATAGCAATGGCGAGTTCTAAAAGTGCATTGGTGCCGTATGCAAGCGAGTGCAATTATATACTATTGCTTTAGAGGTAATGCACCAAGACTATTTCGGTCGAGGGAATTAATGACGAAACACCGAGACGAAATCAACGTAAGACCCGAGCGATTGCAACGCGTTCGTTCGAAATGCGATCGATACGCTTCATGGTAAGGTCGAGCGTGACCCGATAGCTACGAGATGTTCACGTCGGTACGGCGCGCAGCGTCAGAGACGTCGATGTTGAAGCCAAAGTCGACCCCGCGGCGGAGGATCAAGACAATGGGCGGCCCGATTGCGCAAGATCTGCTTCCGCTCCCGAGACACAGTGTGTTTTCCGTGCTGCGCGAGCCACGGAGCCAATGTCGCAATCCTGGCAAAGGCAGGATGTCGACGAGGCTGCTTAGTGCACGGTTCTCTGCCCATGCCGATCCTGATTCCGTTTGGACATCCTCCCTCGCGCGTTCCTCTCCTCCTCGCGCTTCTCTGCTCCCCGATTCGTCTCCCTTTCCACGTCGTCCCGCTGTCTCGTTCTCGATCGATCCCCACTTCGCGGCAGGTGCCGCGATCGCGATCGCAAGAAAGTTCCGACGAAGGACATGCTCGATGTAATTGCGATTAGACGAAGCGAAATCCGGCTGCAAGTACAACAGTGCATGTGGATTAAGCGATATTTTTAACATGTGCTTATCATTTTCATTTCTTTGAGGATGCCATTAAATTAATTGAAAACATTTCCGTAGAATCATCTTCCAATATCTTTTAATACTCTTATATCATTTTTTTTTTAATTTATCAGATATAATACTGAAGTAATTTATTTTATATTTAAATTTTTTTCAAGAATTTACATACGTAAGATTAATTCAAAGACTGTACAACTTAATTATAACTTTTTTTATAATGCAATTTTATTATTATTATGTTAACGTTATTTGCTATCGCTATGCTCGCAGCAGCTTAGGCTTTACACAGTTTACACATGCCTAATTGCAATTTTATCTAGACATTGCGATCTTCTTTAGCAAGACGAATCTAGCTCTTTCTAAACGTGATCTGCCTGGTTGCCGGAAGTATTGCGCACATGGGGGCCAGGAGAGGGGGGTCAAGAGGCTGCGTTTCCGGCGACGGAATCGGCAAGGACAAGCCGGGACCTCGCGCCAGATGCATCCTTCGCTGCACAAGCTGGCGGTTTCTTCTTTAGCGCTGGGACCGCTGGAAACGGAACTTCGCGGCTCGCAGCACACAAATACCCCGTGCGACTTGTCGCGACGATGCGCTCTTAACAATATGCTTAGACTTAGTGTTTTCGTAATGTACGGAAAGGCGGACACGGAGATGGAAAGCTCGAGCCTGATTGAGGAACTCAATTATCCATTCAATTAGGGAGATACGTAATTATCCATTTTAAATGTCGATGCTGCGATTTTGACGATGATAAACAAAAGCAAAAATAAATATGATACGTATTATTAATGATTGAACATCGGATTTTTTATGCAAATTGGTGAAAAAGAGCAATTAATATATAACCAAGATTTTATTATTTATAATATTCAACATATTTATACCTAACATATGTAGCAATAGACAGCATATAGATATCATAAATAACAAAATCTTAGTTATTAATTGCTCTTTTTCATCCACCTAAATGAATAAAAAATCCAATGTCTATTATTGATAAACAAATTAAGTGTTTGTAAGGTGTAAAAAATGATTGCGCAATCTGCGCAAAACAACGCAGCAAAGAGTGCCGCATTTTCGCGATACATCTCGTAAATTATACACGTGCAATTTATTATGGCTATATATGAGACTCGGTATTACGAATGCCGTTTTCTCGAGCTACTCCTTCTGGTTCTTGCACGATCGTACGGCTCTGCGGGATCGTAGGCGCGATTTACTTTCACCAAACGCATCGTGATGACGCCTTCCGAGGGACGTTATACTCCCTTATTTCCGACAGAGCGCTCGGGCCTTGTGCACTCATTCGTTCGGGGACCACGTTTTTCGTATTCATGTATGCGGCCACGCCCCGGTAGTGCGGTATGGACCGTGCTTCTTGCCCCAGCGTCTGGTCTACTTCATTAGCGCGGACCAAGCGAGTAGGTATATACGCGCTTAACCCGACTTTACATACAACCGGAGAGACACCGAAAGCTAGTCGTGCACGACGTTTATGCGTGTCGCTGTCATATTATTGGTGCTTTGAGTGAAAAAACATCATCTGCCTTTACGTTGCGAGATCCATGCAAAATATATAGAAGCGGAATTTTCACTTTCTTGCAGTTGCTTAGCGGATTATAGTACCTATATATTAATTCTTAATTTTATAAATAACGTAATAATTCTTAATTTTATAAATAACGTAATAGAACGATGAGAGACTAAATTATTTTCCAAATAAAAATACAATATCAGGTTATTTGCTAAATCCGCAAGTAATTTTTTTATTCCACTCTCGATACATTTTTTTATTAAAAAAGATCTGCATTCTTAGAAATTGTTACGCTACTTTATATTACAAAATCATGTGGTTTTCGCAGAATCTATGACGTCCATCGTTTAATTTTTTTTTTACTCCATTTACTGCAAACGCATTCGGCAGATGCACTTTAATCGCGGTGAAACGCGATTTTGCATACGACCTCTATATTGCCGGTGCTTTTAATTTGCCAGCTAACAAGGGTACCTGCGCGTACTTAGCTGCGACCTATCGTAAAGCTTTCACAGTATGATTTACGCACCGCACCGCGCACCGTCACCATGGTTTCAAAAAAATGCCTGATTTTGTACTTTTTCCCCTCGTATGCGATCTCGCGTATTACCTGGTAATGGACATATGGCAATTATTCAAGGCACTTGCATGGCTATTACGGCATTTGCGCAACAACAGTTCTTACTTAAAAAAAAAAGAGGAGATTCCTAATGTCCATCGGTTCCGACGAATGCAATTTGACAGAAAGCAAAGACGATTGTGCCACTGACAAATATGGCTGCGTTCGGGGAGCGCGCTATTAGCGCTATTTGCTTATTCTATCCTTGTTTTATACCTGATGAGCGATAAAGATAGAATGATGCAATAGCGCTAATAGCGCGCTCCCCGAACGTAGCCTATATTGGACTTTGGTATCTCGCATGTAAAGTATTTATTAATGAAATCTCACATGACATATTTAACGATCTTTTCGTAACGACAGCATATACAGATATACACATTACATATATACACGCGCACGTACAACACAATTTTAAATAAGAAAATATTAATATCGTTACAGTAATATGAATATTAACTCTTCATGGATATAGCTTACTTCACTCAATTTATCTGTTATGTAATGTTAATCACACATTATTATATATTTCGATTTATAGTCTGTTGAAAAAGAATGCTTTAGATTGTTTAGATAATTCATGCTCACGTATTCTACTTTAACGTGAGCGCATACTCAGCTATTTGACACGTACCTGGTCGCGATAGGGGATCGTAGAATAAATGGATCGAGCTCTCGAGGATCGATCCGTATACCCGTACATCCTCCCTCGGAATCGGATGCGAGGAGAGGATCGCAGGAGGTCGGAGCGGGACGCGGCATGCCGTGCATACCGTACATCGTGTCGATTCGGAGATTAATGGTGCTTTAATAACGTTAATTGAAGCCCTTAGAAGAATCGATACGACGCCGATCGGACCGGTATCGTTTCGAGATACCGATCGATCTTATGATAAATAGTCAGCGGCACTGCGGGCGACCGTTCCAACGCCTTCTTCGCCCTCGCCTTTTCTTTTATTCTTCCTATAAGGATCTCTTCACTTCTTTTTCTTTTCTTCTATCTCTCTATCTTGCTTTCCTTTGCGCGTCGTCCTCCTCCTGTCACGGGAACCATTTGTGAGCGATGCTATATCGCTTAGTAATAGTCGGATGTACGTGAATATAAACATGTCTTGAGCGAATTCATCTACTTCATTTCTAATCGACGTCATTTACCACGGTAAACGTTCTCGAAATTATAAATTGTAAAAATATAACAAGTGAGAATTTCAGCTATTGATGCATTATTTTTCTAATGATATTTACATTACCATTATTAAGGATGTATCTAGAATAATAAGATGTAGGTATTCAGAATAAAGTAAGTCAATAACCAAATAACAATGGCGGTTAGACGCCTTTGAAATGTAGCGTTTTTGAACTTCGACACAACACAGCACGTTTTTTAGTAATTTATCTTCTTCAATCTTTTTCTTTTCAGGAAGATCATCTTTTAGAAGACGATGATTTTTCATAAATGACGATTTCCTCAGACCTCAATGAGAAAAACACAGATGTTCGTTAATTTGTCCGTTGTCGAGGTTGACACAAAAGGAAATCTTTTCAATGGAAAATCTTTTCCATTAGCTTCCCATAATAGTTTCTTCGATCTAAAGCAAAAATGTTGTTTGTTCATCTGAGAACAAAATTTCTGCATTTTAGTAAATATTAGTTTGACAACTGTGACTCCAATTACTAAAATGAAGAAAATTTTCATTTTTATTAGTATATGTGTATTCACTGAGAGAAAAATATAAATACTAATAAAAAGGAAAATTTTCTTAATTTTAGTAAATAGAGTCACACCCCTAGGTAGCAGGATGACGTCTAAAGACGTCTTAATGACGTTTTATTGACGTTAGAGACGTCATTAAGACGTTATTAATACGTCATTTGACGTCACTCTGCTACCTGGGAGTTGTATGCAAACTAATATTTACTAAAATGCAGCAGATAAATTTTTTCTCAGTATTGACTTTATTACAAAATCACAGAAATTAGAAAATCCAAAATATGAAAGCGAGAGGGAATCTCTGAGAATGTTTGTAACAAGTTTTTTTAATGGAAAATATTTTCCATTAATCTCATAATAGCTTATTCGATTTAAAGCAAAAATGCTGCTTCTGTTCTGTTGATTTTATTAATAAATCACAGAAATTAGAGAATTTAAAATATGAAAGCGAAAGGGAATCTCTGAGAATGTTTGTAACAAGTTCTTTTTACCACGAGTTTGCGAGACATTTGAAGGTGCATGCTTATTTAAAATAATAGAATTAGATGGTGGCGCGATTTCGATTGGCCAAGCCGAGCCAGCGCGAGCGACCATGACCCGGGGATAATAAAACGAGCAACAATAGACAATGGCGGTCCCATGCTCTACATACGCAAAACACGGTAGGCACGCGCGAGCGGCGAGGCGTAGGTAAGCGTAAGCAAACGCACACAGGAGCGGACGCGTAGCGTGCGCATGAGTGCGTCCGCGCTCGAGCGCGTATATATATATATGTGCATGCGTGGCTGCGTGCGCGAGCGCGTGTGGCGCTCACGCGACGCTCTCTATCTCGCTCGCGCTCGCCCGACAATTCGCTCTCGCCGGCCGGCAAAAGTGTTGTCGCTAATTGTCGTGGCGCAATCGCGCATTGTCCGCGAATTAATCGTCATGAGAAACGTCAGAGCGTGCACTGCCATTGTTGCACGACAGCAGCCGCGCTCCGGCGAGCGACCCGGTCGCGCGAGCTTCGTTGCAAGTGTTACGCGGCCTTTTACAATAATTCGGGGCGCGCGAAAGTAACAGCGCGCGAGCGCATTAGACGTTAGGATGGACGGATAGGCGGGTAGGTGTCAAGTAGGTAGGTGGACGAACGGATGAATAGATAACTCTGCATGCACGTGGGCAGGCGCTCCTCCCAATGCGTCTTCGTCCTCGTTCATAAGATCGGCCGCGCACGTGTGCCGCCTAGGAATCAATTCTTACTGGAGCGCGATTAGGGAAACGGCTCACTAGCGGGTAACAATTACTTCCGATGATGAAAGAGTATCGTGCGCGACCATTAGACGAGTCTCGCGCACGTAATCGGCGTGGGAGATGGACGCGATATGATGACTCAACCGGTTCATTTTTATGAAAGATGCGTCGCTTGATTGTAGGACAAACATAATTATATCTGTCGGATCGTTCGGATGTGTTATTCTACCGGTTCACCAATCGCGCTCCGATCGGCCGCGCGCAGTCATCGATTTTCGGGCGCCTCGATCTCGAAAGAGGTGCCGGGGCCTCGTGCCACCCACGCGAGATGCTTTTCACGCCTCTGACGCGACTAGTTTCCTTTGGCGGGGCACCGTGTCCCGGCTGTTGGCCCTTCGGATATCTTCGACATGACAGATAACACAATGGCTTTAATATGCCGCGCCGTGAAAAGGGTAAAGAGGTGCCCACGACGATGGCGCCGATGAATGGTGGCTACGAGGCGATACAGAGACCCTCTCCCTATCTTATCGGATCTCCTGCGCGAGTTGCGGCACAGGCCAGGCAATGCCCCGGACAGTGGTTCCCATTGTTCCACGCACTCCCCCGCCGCATCACCCCGCATCTTGTGGCAATCCTCCTCTCTCTTTCTCTGTCTCTCCGACCTCTCTTTGCCGACCTACGTTCCGACTTGGATCGTTCGGATCTGAATCGCTCGATTGCGCTAGATAGCTACACGCCGGTGTAGGCGATCCCGCTCGTGGAGCGCGATTAGATTACCGTGCAAGAGAGATCAGTTACCTTTTTTTACCTTGGAAGGAATTTCAGGCATTCTGTTAGAAACTAGGATCTTTGAAACGTTTAATTGAAGACTAGGATGAGAAGGTAATACGATATTACCTGAGGGAAATAGCTAGGTAGGTTGTTAATTTGCATCTTATATCGTGATTTGATCGAAGATCAGTGGTATTCTATCATGTTCTATCATGTTAATGGATCGATCATATTGCAATAAGCGATGCGGCCCACGCTCGTCGAAAAGTCGAGCATTGCCATACGCTGTAGATCGAACGTGAAGAAAAATTCCGGTCACCGACACCCACGCTTATTTAAAGCTTATGGGGATTCTCGTTTTCCGTCGAAGGCTTCGCCGATTGAATATCGCTCTCAATGCATCAATTAATATGTACTTTCCACGAATACCGGGATTCACATTCGCCATCTGCGGTCGCGACAATTTTCCCGCTACCGCGTTCTCGTTCACTGGCGCGGCGGTAGGATATCTCCGTTCTCCGACTGATACCGAAAGCGAGCGCAACACCTTCGATCTCTCGAACGCATATAATGTAACGCCTCCTCGTTCGTGCATCATCGGTGCTGAATGACTTAATAAAAGAATCTCGATTACGCCAGACGAGATTCCATCCGCCGCGGGCGAACAAAGGGGCGACGGACGGGCCTCCCACCGGCGCGGCGCGGTCGGCCGCGTTCGTTCAGCCGGCGCGCACGAGTGCCGCGAGAAAAGGCCTTTCCTGGACGGCTAATACCATGGATTTATGTGGGTTAGGGCGTCGACTCTCCGCGCGCGCGCGAGCATGCAAGAAAATCTCACTCGCTTGCTTGCGCGGCTCCAGGTGACTCATACGCATCTACCCACCTAATCCGGTGTACGCCACTCGCCCGTTGCCCGATCGCCACGTCCGTCTTGGACGAAAGAGCGAGCGAGCGAGTACGGGAAGGACGGTGGTGTGCGAGATGGCGACATGAGGAAGAAGAGACTTGTGCACAATGAATGGGCGAGAGCGACAAGTTGGAGTCGGACGCGAAACACAATGCGGGCGTGGGTCCTTGCGTCAGGCGACGCGACGGCCACGGGCCAACGAGGCGAATCCGGCGATCCTTCTTCTCCATCACGTTGGTGTAGGTATACTCTCCTCTTCTCTTCTCTCCGCCGATTTCACTCTCGGTGAGCTCCTTTACCACCTCCGTTGAGCGATGCGCTCTCTGTCTTTGTGAGATCTACACTTTTCCTTTCGTCCGGACGTGTCGTAGCGGCCGCCGCAGCGGCGAACGGGGATACCGACTTGTGCAAGTGTTTTGACCTACCTGTGCCCCGCGGAGACGCGCATCGCGCCCTCGTTACCTCGCGCGCGGAAAGCTCTTAGGGGAAACCTTGAAACCGTTTTGCAGTCATCGAGATTGAGAGACCTGCCAGTCGCTCTCTCGTTGCTCGGCAGAGCGAGGCGAAAATGCGCGCCATTCTTCGCGATGCGGCGGGGTCATCGCGCTGGTTGCATTCGTTGCGCTTATCGTTGAGAATTAAAGCCTCAAACGAACGCTAGGTGATCTTTGTCGTTTGACATAACGGTATCATCCGTTATATATAGTATATATATATATATATTATATATTTGTAACAATGAAATTCTCAAATTCTAGTTATATGTATACGTATTTAGTCGCAATTAAAAAATGCATGGTTGAAAAAAGGATAATCGGCGAACAAACAAATTGTTGCCAAGCTATATATCGAACGTCCCTACATTTAAGATTATTATCGATGTCACCTTAATCGTCCTTATCGTGTTCAACCCTTGACTGTGCTTGCACGCTAATCGTCGAATTACACCGCGTACGTTCAAGAATGCAGGTATGTACATACACGTGGTATGCCGTCTCGGTCGTGATTTACGATTAGGTAGTCCAGAAATCGACAGTACATGGCCAATAAGAAGAAAATGCTCTCAACAGGAGCCGGCGAACGGCACGATCTATACGGTCTGGGTAAGGTGATACGCTCCCGCTCGTGCGAGCAAGTTCGATCCGCGAGCAGGTTTCGCTAAATACAACGTGGTCTACGACGTCGGTAAGACGTATCGCTGCGATTACGCCAACTTATCCAGTGTCCAGCTATCGGCTTCACCAAAAGCGACGTTGCGTCCTGTTGACGCGACCCTTTCTGCAGCGTCAACACGATTTCTACTCCAAATTGCATCCGGCGGCATTCTTTTGGCGTTGGTTGGAAACATCCGTAACTTTATCTGCCCGCGATCTACCCGCCCGCAATAAACCCCTGACGAGCTGAAGCTCAAATTGATTCGTCGGTGCCGCAAACACGGAGGTCGTCCGCTTCTATCTTATCTTCTCTTACCTGTCGAAGCGTCCGGATTTTATAGCCCCAAGGAGGAAGCTGGCGAGCACCTGCCCGCCCGCCCGTGAGTGCGGCGGCGGTCGAGAAGAAATGATTACGGACCATTGTTGAGTAGTGTGTTTAGGATCGGTTTTTAGCGCTTCGAAGCGCGCGTTCGCGCATCGGGTCGAGTCGGCGCCTGTATTCTGAAAGTCTTCAACGATACATTGTGTCTGTCTCACCGCGAATTTCGTTCTGTGAAACTTGCCGAAAAATTTATTACGAGCAAATATAAAGCAAACTTTTTTTTCTATATTTTTAGTACAACAATATGAGGAGAAAACGAGGAGAATTTTTTGTGAAAGTCAATTTTGCGAGAAAATATTATTACAAGTGAAAATCTGATGAGGATAATACAGGTCATATTTTATAGCGAAATTGGCTGGACTAGCTGGCTGAGTATGAACAGCGGTATGCGATACTTGTCGCCCTGGTCACGCACAAACTATATTTGTCTCACGAGTATACCGAGTGAACGTTCGGTCGTATGTAACGCGTAACCGAGCATAAAGAAGACTCGCCAGCGAGAGGGTGAAGACACTTCAGGGTCAACTGTTCGCGCATCGATATGTGGCCCTCGTATAACACTCTCGTGTAAGTTCATACCACACGTGAGTTACGAATAACTGTTCGTACCGCGGCGTGATTAAGATACCATCGCTATCCGATATCTCTATCGAACCAATTGTCCGTAATAACATGTATCTCACCGAATCGTATTTGAAAATTATGAGGATAAGAAATAAGTAGAATGAAATACACAGAATCAGCAATAATTATATTATATTAATGTCGATTTGCGACGGTGGTCTTTATTACGTTCCGCGTGTATCGTGTATCCCGTTACAAACGCACACTGATTATTATTTATTACGTTTCTTTGTGCGTCGCGCAGAAGAGATGAAAAGTCTGCTATTTTCCCATATTCGCGCAACGTCTTTTTGCTTTCCTCTCGAGGGGGACACAGGACCGCGGGAGGAAATCGTGGGGGTAGAGAGGCATTGTCATGTTCCTCGCCGGCGCGGCGCGGCGCACGGTATAAGAGAGCGCGATACGCGGGCCCGCGTCGCGTCTAGAACCTATAGTTAGGAGTTAGAAGCCCACACGGTAGCGAACATTGTTATTCAAATCAGCCATTGTCTCCGGGCCCGACAGATGCTAATTTTTAAGTCCCGGCTTATTACGCGCACGGGCGTTTCCAGTGCGTTCGGATATAGAGCGACGGGCTCCCTGGTCGGCTCGCGATTGGAATCCGCTCGCTTTAGGACGACGCCCTAAAAGTTTCTCCGCATCGCGCTCCGATATCGCGTGATCCCGCCCGCTAGACAGCGTGATCTTAACCAGAAACAAAGGAACCGTCGCCTCCTATGATGCGTTACATCACTTTCTCTTCGAGTTTAATCGGCGAATTCTCCAGCGGCTATTAGCTCGATCCTCGGCGAACTCTCCCGACGTAAATCCCTGTTTCAATTTCTCGCGACAAAGTATATAAACTGAGATTTTAATAATTAGTAATTAGGACTAATGGTTTGGCGCAAAACGTCGGAAGATTATACAGTCCGAAACGCAAATAAAACATAGCAAATCGATTTCACGCAGAGCAGTTTAATGTTCAGTTTAATACACTATTAGAGAATCTGCAAGTGAGGTAACTTTTCTAAATGAGATTCGTTGAAAAAATCTCAGGCGTAAATTATTTTCCATTTATATGAATTATATAAATTAACAGACTTTCAATAGGATACAGACATATATTGAAGATCCGTATTAAAGGTGTTCTCTTATCATGTTTTAGTGATCGTCATCGACTTTGTTGACGTTTGTCTGACGCGATTCGCGAAAACGTACGTGTCGAACTTCGCTCGTTCGCTCGCTCGTTCTCGCGCGCTGCGGGATATTTTCGAGACGGGCGATAAAGACATAAAGAAGGGACGTGCGACATCCTGCCCTGCGGGCGGGCATTGGCGAGGTATAAATCATCCGCGCGAGGGATTGCATTTCAATGCCCGGGGCTGGATAAGTAACGCGCGCGCGCGAGCGCAGGAGCGAGATCGCGAGCGCGACAACCGGCGCGACTGCCGATGCAACCGCTCAGCGGTTTTATGCAACGCGCGCGCGTAGTGGCGCGATGAGCCGGCTATCGGAGGTGCACATCCCTCGTTACAGATGCAGCGGGCGCGTATCCGGCAAGCCCGTGCAGGACGATGCCGACGACAAAGAGAGTTGTTGTCGCTCCAAGACTGACGGGCTCGTCTTTTTCTTTCATTCCTTCCCCTCCCATTTTTTTTTCATTCCGCTCTAATGTATGTCACCGGATTTCACGTCGATCAATCGTCATTTCGTCGGTTGCGTGCAATCGAAAGGTACGTAATCGGCGCAAACGCTTGTACGCTATTCACAATTACCAAGAATTATCTGTCTTGTTCTCGGTCAATAAATACACATTTTGTATATTAACTAAAATTGTGATGATTTTTTACTATAAATATTTAGAAAATAATGATTTTTAATGACTTATAATTTTGAAGCAATTACTTTATCTCGTTTCCTCTCAATTGCTTTCAATTTTATTTGCCTATGAGTTATGCTTTGAGCAATTCTTCGGACAACAAATAATTGAGAATTGTTTATTCTTTTCGAATTTGTTGTGTTTAAACATAATATTGAAAAATATTAATTTATATATCTGATGTAATTATATTACTTTTCGAGAAGTTGAGTTAAAGCTTTCGTATAGACAATCAAGAGAATGTGACGAAGGTGGCGGCGATCAACGGGCGTGAAAGATCGCCGATCTCGTTCGCGGTACGTTGAACGATAGATCGGGAGATGGTGTCGTGCGCGGTGCGCGTTCGTTCGATCCGCACGCGTGGAACGGTCGACCGCCGATAAACGCGACGATGCACGCTTCGCAGCCAATGGCATAAATCTCGGTCCGCGCGGCACGTATATGCGTGCGGTGCCCGAGCCACGCACTGGGCGTGTCGCACGCAATGCTCGGCACGTGGACAGTCGGATACGCATCGACAAGCTCCCTCACATGAGTTGTACGCCGCGGCTGTTCCTCGCGCTGACGTAAACATGCATTTTGCGCGTGTAAAGAGTTCATTACTGGAGTCTCACGCATGCGGTATAAGAGTTCGATATATCAAAGATATTTTTACCACACTTCGCGCGATCGTACTATCTACAATTCAAACGCGGAAGACATCACCGTTCGATTATCGCGGCTATTCGTACGCCGTACGTGTCCGATTTATTTTCAGACAGCGAGCGACACGTTCATAAAATTTTTTTTACGGTGCAGATATAAATGTATCCTTCTCGGCGCAACGTTACCCAAACGTGGAGAACGACTTATTGTTTTCTTCGCTCGGCTAGGAAGCTCGTCTAAGTGTCATCGCTCGTACGCGCGAGTTGTACGCATCTGGTTACGACTTTGGCGCATAGAGGCGCGTACGAAGGGTGCGTAATGCACCTTTCCGTACCACGGAACGTGACCAGACGCGGAGCGTCCTGTGTCGATGAAGAGGAGGCACTGGACTCAGTGGCTGAGTCAGTCTCTTAGAATGTACGGTGGCATTGTGCCTGACGTTGGCACGGGAATACGAAACGAGTTTACATGAAGAGAGACGGTCGTGTCAGAATTATTGTTCGGCCGAAATTTCGACGTATATTTTCGAAATCACATTCGATCACTTTATCTCAATGTAATGAACGAGAGCGAATTAGATTGGTTTTGCAGAAACAGGTGTTCTCGTAATTCGCGTCGGCGATGCTGATGCTTCTCGCGAGACCTCTCGAATCATGGGCAAGCGTGGGCCGTTCTCTCTTTCGCCATCCCGGCAGACACGGAATATAAAAGTAAATTAAGATTGCCTCGATCTACCTCCGGATCGTTGATCGTCTTTGCGCCAATTCGCACGCCGTCGTTCTTCGTGGCACCGATCGCAGGACGTTTGTAATAGCGAAAGCGCCGCCGCAATGCACCGATCGACAGTCTTTCCGAGTTTTGCAAGCTGCATTCGTTGTCAGCAAATGTACGACAGTTTGCAATGTAATTTTGAAATGCTAGACTTTTTTTAATTAGAATCTGTAGATTTGCAATTTATTTGCAATAATCTGTTATTATAAACTTCTTCACATTTTATTTTATAAGACTCGTGAAAAAAAATTAATTGCATTACATATGACTTGATATTTCAATCTTAATGATTAAGGGGATGCTGGAGCCGTAGCCGAACTCGATCGGCGTCGGTAAAGAAGACCGGCGAACTATATCTGTCCTTGTATAGACAAAGATATAGACAAGGATAGCACGCTACATTGCACGCACACATACGCACGATGCACACCGACATTATACTTTTATATTACGCTTCCAAATCTTGATTTGGGGGGTTTATCGATGTTTTTCTTGTTGTGCAATTCGGGGAAACTTGTTTTCGCGTTCGTACCAATGGTATATCTCTTATATGAAATACATCTTGTGACGAGCTGACAGCTCGCCGCAACTCGAGACGCCATATTGGGATAAGAGTAGGATAAGGAAATCTGTACTTCCGTAATTTTTTCTCGTTTTCTATATAAAATCGGAGTTTCCCCGAATCATTAATGTATGTACTGCAATTCTGGAGAAAAATTTTTAATTCTGTCAAATTAATACGACGCTACGTGCCGACAAAAAATGCCGGTAAAACAGACGGCTCCAGCATCCCCTTAATGCTCTGAAATAAATGCGATGCGATATCACAAATTATTCTTTAACGATGTACACATATATCCTTTTAATAATAATCGATACGTTATGCAAATGGGTTAAGGACTCGATCGCGCTAGGACGAAGTGATGCCGGGTTCACGATAGCGGGCCTCGCGGTCGATCTTAGCACTCGTCGTGCGCGGCTCGAACGTACATTCGTTTTCGCAATCGGCATCTTGAACTTTCGCATCGGAGACGTTCGCTTGTCGCGCAAATGAAAAACGGATGAACGACGACGCGGCACAGCGGCCGTCTTGCGATACTATTACGTGATCGCCGCTCGCAAAAAGCGTGTCCCAACGGCGTAATCAACGCCAATTTCCAAGGTGGGCCCATCTGATCGGATCGTTAACGTTGATTCGCGCGCGCGAATTGCGTGAATCTAGGCGGTAATAACTACGATAATCGCAGGTGTTATTTCCATGCTTTACGACCGGCCGCGGCGAACTGGTTGTCGAGTCGGATCTCTAAATCGTCGGTTACCACGGTTTCGTCCATTCGTGATCGTCGATCGATGGTGAACAGATGGTTGAAATGACGATGCTGGCTACGCCAAGCTTCCGAGCGCGTTTATTGAATCGGAAATACTATGTTGTATTACGCCCAGCCCGGTGTGCTCGATCGTTCAGAATCTCTTTGAACGAGACGAATTTCGCAATCGTGGCGTTCCGATGACGCGCATGTATATTCAGGAACGTTTATGCAAAGTAATCTCAATAAATATGCAACGATGTAAATGTCAGATATATTTGTACCACGTTTATGACCGCGGCTTTGACGTTAATAACGGACATATACGTTATACTTCCATTGGACGGATGATTATCAGGATAGCCGATGAAGGACAGGAGGGACATGTATCCTTGTTACACTGCCATGAGCAGTGAAACTTAATTGTGAAGTCATTTATCTATATATTTGCGATTTACGTTTTTGCATACTAAAATCTCAGATTTCATAATCGCGATGGTGGAAGGAAGATCGATCGCTATCTTTATCTCGATTCGAAGTTCAGACTATGATCTTTTTATACAATTTTATAAGACGAGGATTTGATCTTTAAGAATAGATTGTTAGAATTTGCACGCAAATGCGCGACGTTCCGTCGCGAAAGATCCCGCGGGAGTCCACAAAAACGACGACTGGTCACTAAACGCGAGAGAATTATAAATATGCAAAAATCTAACAATAAGCGTGCAGTTAGACGAGAGATCTACACTCGCAGAATGTTAATACATTCCGCGCGTACACGCTACCGAGATAAAAGATAGACAAGTAGGCGGACTCGAGAGAGATATCCTTCCCTTTGCTCGAGCTTTTTGGCGCCTTTGCGCTCTGCCCTCCTGACTGTGCGCGTCCGTGTTCCTTTTCCTTCTCGACTCGTTCGTCAGGGTTCGTCAGCCCCCCTCGCGCTCGCATATATGAATTCGCACGTCGCACCACTGGCGCGGCGTAATGGAAATTCAAATTTATTCCTGTCGCCGTATACGCGGGACGCTTCATTAGCACGATCTGTATGGGAATGCACGCCTTTAACTGCTTCAACGGCCCGCACGGCGATAATTTAATTATTACGTTAGATTTGCTAATTCGCCCTAAGGGAGACGGTGCACAGCCCAGCGAGACTGCTTTTTCTTAGGGGCGGTTTAAACAACGAAGAGCGCTCTTCCTCTTTCTCTTTTTCCTTCCCTTTCCCCCTTTCTGCTTTCTTCTTTCTCCTCTCCGTGCCTCTCTTTGTTTATCTTCTTCCATCTTTCCGTCCTGCCCCCTTTCTTTGATGAAATTCGCTCTCGCTCGAACGACTCGGGAGCATTCCACGCCACCACCGGGTGTCTCATCACGGAGAAGCTTCGTCTTCTCCGTTACTCCGTTTTTACCATCTCGATCGAGCGAACTATCGATTAACCGATTGATTGCCGCCGCTTCTTCCCGTCGACACGCCTTCTGCCGTATATCCTTTTTCTGTCGACCACCCTGATTTTCTGCCCGTGAGGTTGCGCGCGGTCATTAACGTGAAATTAAAGAACGATATATTGCGAGAGAGTGTGTGCCCCTGCTCCTGGTTCTCTCTCAGCAATTTGCGATATTACGACTCCAATATCGACTTTTTCTTCATCGGCACGAGCGTACTTAAATTTATAAATGTCAAACGGAACTCGATACACAACTGTCTAACGTGAATTCAAGCTGAGACTAATTGATTTGCAAAAAAATCCCAATTATCTTTTGATCAAGGTAAATCATTTAATAATTAGTTTTTTACGCGTCATGTCCTATAATTTTTTTTTTACATTATTATTGCATGGCAACCGGTATTAGTTATTTTTTTGCGGATGTATTTTTACTCTTCTCGCTGACATACAAATATATTCGAGGCACTTAGCCTCGCTCTCTCGATCTGCTTATCGTCCGTTGCGCGCCGTTGACATTTGCATAATATACCGCTTGCTCTTTGGCGTGACTTGCAGTTATCATAAATTGCACTTATCTGCTCGTTAACGATAGGCGTAGATTTAAATGACAAAATGTATCATGTACGCGCTGTGTAAATCGCGTCCTCGTTGACGCGAGCAAACTACCCGAGAGTCAGAGGTAATCGCGCATCGCGCGAGTACATACCGTAATGCCTTCATAATATCCAGGCATGCTCCACGCGGTCTCGCTTGGAATATATATATCGTTATTTCATAATGGTCGCGGGTGGTGCGTTCGTCGAATATCATCGAGGCGAATTACGAAAGAAATTGCTCGACCTCGTGTCACGAGTAGCAAATATTTTGACCGCTCGTCGCTAGCTTCGGCAAAGTCGCGAGGAAGATAGATATCAAATATGTCTATGTCTATATCGAAGGGAGGATACACATCAACATAAAAAAGTATTAAACATTAAAGATAACAGTATATTATCTACCATCTTATTTATTGTTAATACAGATTTCTTACAAGTACGATATACCACGGAGTTTTTTTATTTCAAAAAATACACATGCCTGAAAATAATTTTCCACCGCGATGCTTGTCGGCAGTTTAAAGCACGCTTCGTCAATTTTGAACTGCATGGATTTACCGCGCTACGTTCGCACGAGAACGAGCCATCCTTCCTTCGGCGCGGCGGACAATAGGTTTCCCGCGACACAGTTTGTAGTATCGAATCAAAAGCAAATTGCTGTGCGTACCGGCCGAGCGAGCGGCCCGCTCTCGCATGCGTGCGGCTTACAAATGTCTGTCGGTGGCTCCCAATTACGTAAGATTATGACATCCGTGACACACTCGCGCACGCTTACGCGTGTGCGTAACGCGCGTGTCCTCCTTCCGTGACGGGGGCTCTTCGTCGCGCCCGTCATCCTCCGTCCGCGAGGCCACCCATCCGCGCATATTCGCTCCCTTTCTCGCTTTGACCGCGTCTGCAACGGGGTAGCGGGGGAGAAAAGCGGGGAATCACGCTTTTTTTCGCAACTTTCGGACTTTTCCAGCGTTGCGGCTAATTGCCGCGAGCGACACTCGCGATCTCCGGGTTTGCACGCGGGTTCATGACCGCATCGCGTTGCGCTGTCACGATTCACACAGTCCCTCATTCAGCGTGCATCCTCTTCATCTGCGCGCGCGCGCGCGCTAGTGGCGAATTCTCACATTTTAGTGCCTGACCTATAACGACGATACGCGGTACTTCATATCATACTTCTTGTAGTAGTACTTTATTATACCTTTTGTATAATAGGACTATTTTCCAAGCTGTCATTTATCTATACATATGCATACTATATAAGTTTAATTTTAATTTACTGTATTTAAGTTTTATATAAAATTAACATATGCTTTATTGTTTGCAAATTTGTTACTATCGTGAAATAATATCTATTTTGATCATAATGTAGTGATTTTTATTTCACGAAGTTTGGCGCTCACTTCTTCATTATTTATTAATTTATTTCATAAAGCATGCTTCTGATTATTAAATATAGCATTTCGTTCAGATTTCCGAAATATGTCGATTCAGATTTACCCTCTCGCTACATTACGTTGAATGAATTCGAGCAAAACTCTAGACAATTTGCGAGTCTGTTCCGCTCCACTGGCGGAAGATCGACAGAATTGCAAGTGCACTGCGACAGGTGCTTTAACCGTGTTAAAATCGATCGAGAGCGTGACGTCCGAGGGCACCAGATGCGCTTCGCGTTCACGATCGCAAATTGCGGCAAGTATTCGAAACGCCACGATCACGAGCTGTCGCAGTACGATGATCGTTGTGATTCTTCCCTTGCGCACTTTCACAATGGTCGACGCGCTCGCAAACACAATTATTCGCCGCGAAACGAACGGCCCCCGATCTCGCGTGTTTTCCACCGGATCGGATTAACTCGCTCGGTTGCCTCGCCGTCGCGTGTTCCGACGAAGCTAGGCTCGTATAACTAGGGTATAATGAAGTATAACTTCGATTCTGATTTACGATTCGCCTTACTTCACCGGCCGTTTCAAGTTCCTCCTTCGCCTTGGAAATTATGCGCGCTCAGACTCGCATTTACTTGGCGTCATTTTGCAAGATTTCGCCGGCTTGGGCGCTCCGATCCCTCGCGCGCTTGTAATTGGATCCGAGCTTAATACATTTATAATGCAAAGTTATTAACCCTAACTAACGTACGATCGCCGCAATTACCCGCGCCGTGTGTTTTGCCGCTTAACGAGCGATCTTGAGAAACTGCGTTGCCCCGACGAAAGACGCTAAACTCGAGCGCGGTCGGTTCCCGATGCCGGTAAAAGGGCAGTGGATCTTTACATCACGTATGAAAGGCGACAAAGTTCGCGGCTTGAATGAAACCACCTACTCGCTTCGGAGGTAGGAGCGAGAAAGGAAAAGTAATTGAGGGGACAGAAAAAGAGAGGCGGCTCATCGGTAAGCGACGGACGAAGAATATGATTTTGTTTTCATATTCCGAGGGTAGGCGAGACGAGGTGCATAGCAATGAACCTAAGCCGGCCTTACGACCGGAAGCGAGGGAGGCACACGCGTATCCGGTGATGCGAGACGTCGTCAGAGATACAATTCTTTTCGAGTAAAACGTCGATGTCGTCGAAAAGGAAAACGAAATATTTACTTGTACATTTCTGTCTGTAAATAAAATAAACGCTTCGTCCTTTCCGCGCGCGATCAACGGTTGAAATGACATACGGAAATGACTTATTCATTTATCTATGTAACTCGTGACTCGCGTCAGAACGCAGATGCGGGGTTATTTACGCGAATCAGATAGTTTCTCTAATTTTCTTCGCTCTTCGTGGCTTAGGTCTATATCATTCACGGCGCGTCATTTATCAAGCCTTCAAACTACGAACTTCACGAGCGGCGGCGAATCGCCACTCTCTCGCACTTCGGAATCGCCGCTATTACCCGAGTAATCGCTCCAAAACGACTGACTCTTTACCGCGGTGCCGCGTTAAGGTACCGCTCTCGGGAGAGACAATGTAGCACTATGGCATTAGCGCCGTTTATCTCCTCCGTCAAGCGACATTCTTTGGACGAGCGATCCGTTTGCCCGCGCTCCGCTCCCTGCGTCCCGACTTCGGACTCGAAAGTGCTCGAACGATCAAAGTGAATCAGCCGTTCATTCGCGTCGCGTGTTATACCTACCTCGCCGGATAATCACTTTTCTCCTTCGTTCTTTCTTTCCCCCTTCGTAACTCAAGACTCGGGACGATCGCTTCGGATTGAAATAGAGATTTCGTTGCAGTGCGCGGAGCGTATCCGCGCTGATCGCTCTCGCGTGAGGGGGATGACTCCTACATCTATCCTCCCTCCCTCTGTTCTGTCTCTTCTTCATCGAGACGCTCTTCTGGAGGTCCCGCGAACCAGGCGTACCGCGGCTATTGGCGATTTTGTTACGTAAGACGCAGCGCAAATACCATGATTCTCGCAATTAGGGTTGCCAATAGGAGGAGACCGTTTCGATCGCGTGCCACGAGAAACGATGTAACACTCGTATTGCTACAGTGTATGGCAATTGCGCCGAGTGCGCTAAACGACCGGTGGACGCGTGTTGCAATTTGGCCGATACGCGTGCACGCGCCGCCTATATCTTCTTTATGTCTCCCGCGGACGCGGATGGCGCGAGCGGCGATTAATTCGCTCGGTTATTATCAAAAGTTCATCCCGCTTCTATTCTAAGGAGAGTGCACGCCTGCACGCCCCGCCAAACGTGCGAATCACACAAATGATTTCGCGTTTGCTGACATTTTCTAACATCGCCAAGAGATAATGACGATTACTTTAATTATCATAATCCGTCAAGAAGCAGCGGCTCGATCTAACAAGATAATTTTCACTCGCGCTGAATGAAGACGAGATCGTGTACTTTATTTCGGTGAAGGACGCAATTAACGTTTTTTCAATGAATCTGCTTAGGATGCAGAAAGAAATTACATTGAAATAGAATCTCTTCGTGTCTTTGATACATTAACTTAGGAAACAACGTGAGATAAAGACGTGCATTTTGATGAATTTAATTAATTTTAATTAATAGTCGACACCTATAGAAGACACTGTCTTATTTTTTGCTAAGAGATATGAAATCGAACTTTTTATGGCTTGTTTCGTCTTTCGATCACATTTCAGATTAAATTGCACCACATGAAACGACGGATTCGCAGATAACCATCTTTCAGTTTTGCATTTTCTTCCGTTCAGCTGCCACTCGTCAAGACGACAATGCAGGATTCGTCTCTTTCCTGCTTTCTTAATCGCCTCAAACCGTTTCCCTTCCGAAGACGGGACGTGAATTCTTTACAAAATCACGTTCAGCGCGGGATACGCTGGGGCGCGATCGTTTATCACCGTTATCGAAGCGGCGCGGCTACCGTGCGTGCATAAAACGTGTGGGCGCGACGCGTCGTCGTAGCAATTTGTACGAATTGATGATAAACCGCGCGGTAACGCGAGAGTTACGGCGCGTTTTATATCAAGGTTGGCGACAGGCGGAGAGATACCGTGAATCACCGACCACGTTCACGGCCCCGATATTCGGAATCGATTCACGGCCGTACCCCGGCGAATTCGAACGATAGATCTCTCGCCTCTCCAAGCGAGATATATGCGCTTTCCTTAAGACGTGCTCCGCACGTCAGGCGAGCACCGTCGTGCATTTACAACGGCGCGAATGGACAAACTGTTTCGGACTACCGGCGATAAGACCCCGTGTTTTGCCATGAAGACGCGCATTCGTGCGGAATATATTTGTCGTTGATGCTGTTTTATTCTTACCGGCATTTAATCGCTCCTGACGATCGCGATCCTGTACTGCGTCGCGTTCGTAGTTTGACTTGGAGGCAGGCATCATTGGCCTGGAACACCCTGTTAGACTCCGTCGGGCTTATAGAGAGAGACTCATAGATGTACAGATTACAATTATGCAACCTTGTGTGTGTGTGTGTGTGTGTGTGTATGTGTGTGTGTGTGTGGAGCAGTTTCCCACACTATGGTTTGAAGCCTCTTAACGAACGTCTTAAGATAATGGACGGCATAAGAGAACGGGTCGAACGTACAATATATTCAAATACGGTCTCGCTTATGTTCTTCACGCCGGCAGTTCCAGGTCGCCGGTGTCGTCTCGGCCTCAGGAAGCTCGTAAAAAAAAGACCGGAGCTCCGGGTAAGACCGGTGGCGGTCGTGTAACGACTCCACGCCTCGCCTCCTTTTTCGTAGCCCTCTTTCTGTAGCCAGAATGCACTACCGTTCTCGGCGTTGCATTCAGCGGAAATATTAAAATGCCCTGGCGGCCGCCGCACATGGCAATAAGTTGTTCGCGCTTTGGACGTGCTCTGGATACCGGGCGCTCGCTTTTAAACCACCATCCGCGTACGTGCAACCGTAGCGTGTTTGTCCTTCCATGCTCCATCTCCTCGTCGACGCCCTCTCTCTGACTGACTGTCTCTCGGTCATATTTCGTCGGGGTGTCCCCCAAGGATTGAAATGCACACGGTGCGCATCCTTTCCGGGAAAATTCAAATGAGTCCCCCCCCAGCCGCAGCGAGTCTCCACGTCTTCGCGTTTGAACGGTGACGAGATTTGGAAATCCGTTCGGCTCACGCTGCGGTAGATCGTGACGATGAATCTCAGTGGAATGGTCGTTAAACACTTGTAACTTCGAGCGTGCATAAGCAAGGTGAAGGAATTGTTAATTGTTATTCGCAAAGAAAAGTATAAGTATTAGGAAAGTAGAAACCTAATGTAACATTTATAATTATCAATGTCGCAGTTTAACGATGAAAAAGAGAGAGATATTCCCGTTTTATTATGTCATATTATATTCGTCTTATTGTCTTGGGACAATGGCAGTTGCAACGTCCGTTCCGCCGTGAGTCACATGTACTTATCATGTGTATCTGCTGCATCTTACGCTTATATCGTTATAGTCAACATACAAGTCGATAAAATGAGACTAAAGATGCGTTAAAATATCAAAGAATTATATAGTTATTTTTAGTCGCAAATACAGCTAAAAGGTACAGAGGAAAAACGATCAACGTCCATCCAAAGTAACTTTGAGAAAAATGCAATTTGAACCCTGTCTGTACGTTTTTTTTTAAATCTGAAAAAATTCATAAAATGTCGGTCTACATTGTAGTTGACGATTTTATAGTCATTTTGATAAACATCGTTTATTTAATATTTTCTGGCAGGTTTGCAAGTTTTACAATTATACAAGCAGATATCATTCTGGCTCGGACGCCGTAGACTCACGTATACAGATGGAGGGTTCAAGACATCAGATATTTTAGGGAGCTATTGAAAAATTAGTACAAAATTTAGTGAATATCGGAACGCAGCCTTAGTATTTTCAATTCTGATGGTTCTTCCCCACAAGCGCGTGGACTTTATGATCGTCTTTCCCCAGCACGGTATCTTTCGGCTTTCCAATGAATTGCAAGTGTTCTTGATCGAAACAGATAATTGTGAAAGTTCTTTGAAAATGTCACAAGACAGCAATTGATCAGATCAATTTTGACAAAAGTGAACTTTTATCGTTTCTTCTCTGTACCCTTCAGTTATTTATACAAAGCTTTAAGACCTCTAAATCCATAGACTAAACCCTTAAACTAAACCCTTATATTGTTTTCCCATTTACTGGAACTACTTTAAGGATTCCCCTTTTCTTTTTTTTCTTTTTTTTTTGGAACGGATTCTGCGAACATCTGTTTTTTAACCTGAGAGAACTTTTTTAACGTACAGAACGATATATTGGTCCTCGGTATTAAAAAAGATCAAAGAAAGAAAAAAGAAAGCAATGAAAAACTTCCCCAGCTTTCTCTTTTACCTCAGTCACCATAAAATTCACGAACGTGCTAATCGTTCGCTCGATTTGTCACCGCCAGCCGCGGCAAAGGTCATCCGCGCGGTGACCTCCTTCGTTCCCACGGACGTTCACCGATCAGCAGCTCGTACTTCTCCCGGCTGGTCATTAACGCGGTATGTTTCGAGCCGATCAAGCCAGCCATTTGCTCCCGACGTCGCTAGTTAAGTACACCACCGAGGCCTAAGATGCCGCGTTTAGAATGAGGGCCGGGACAATTCTCGTGGTCCCGATAAAAACGGGAACGGGGCTATTCGATGGCGGAACCTAATTAGCGGTTTGGGTAATGCATGAGCATGGTCCTAACCCGTTCTTAGTTTTTTTTAACTGGCTTTTAATCTCCGCTTTCAGTCGAATGTCTGATGAGCATCTGCCTGGGCATTCGTTTTTACGAATTAAATATCTTACTCTTGAAAATTATTCCAATGTAAGCGTTCCGAATGTAAAGATATTTGTTGTTGGAACTTCTGAATCATGCAGATCGGACAAAAATCTTTATGAAATAAAAATAGTGATACATTTTTCTCAAGTTCTCGTTCATGGTTCGCGGAAAGGAGAGACGATATGAAGAAATCGAATTGCTCTCGTTTGCCGCGCGGGATTCTCGATCGCCCCTCAGCTCGCCAAGTCCTTCCAACGTGAGAAACGAGCCTTTTCCCACTACTACGCCGAAGGAGAAGGCGGCAAAAGAGATCGCGCGGAATGCATGTGAAAAAGTGCGATCGTGGATTCTGCACTTTGCGTTTCGAGTTTCGAAACGGCGCGGCGTTCGATAGAAAAATCGGCGTCGTGTGCTATCGCCTTTCAGCCGTGAACGAGCTCGTTAGCTGCCACGAGCTTGATAAATGTAACGTGAAATGTAGAGCTCCGCATCTTGCATTTAAAATTCCTTGATGGCGATGGTGCATATTCACAGTTTAGAATTTACAACTGACTCGCATAGAACTTGTGTATAATCTAATTATTAGCGATTTCGCTTTTTAAAGTTAGATCTGTCGCAGATTTATCAGAATTATCAGAATTTTGAATTCTTATACTCGCGCGGACCAACTCCTAATTTTACAAAAATTTATACGTATATAATATCGTTATTTTACTCTCGGATAGAGTAACAAGACGATCCGCTTTCAATTGCATGATCAAGAGCTACGTACGCAAATTGAATTTCTATGTAATGCGAAGGAAATGCATAATAGATCGATCTGCCCGTATCCGTCCCGTATTCGCTGCTCCACTTCGAGATACGCCTTGAATTTACGGAACGCCCGTATTATCCGCGGAAATTGGTTCTAGCGAACGCGAGGTCAGGAAAGACCGTGCCGACGCGAAGATCGCGTGCAGGACCGACTACTCATCCACACTCACGTATTAAACATAAGTGCCACTTACCTATGCCTGATCCTCACGAGCCGCGAGCGTCTCTTCTTCTTCCTCTTCTCCTTCTCTCTCTACTTTCAGAGACGCCCCGTGCTTTCTTTCCGTGCCGCTCTTCCTTCTCGCGTTGCGAGACCCCTGTTGTTGTTGCTGATTCCTTTACCTGCCCTTGTTGCTATGCCCGTTAACTTTCTCGTCGCTATTTTTTTCCCTTCTCAGATCTTTTTTCTTTGTTATTAACAAGTATTAGAAAGAGTGCTCGTAACAGTAGTATGCCTTAATGCGGAAGTGTATCCTTTGATGGTAAAGGATAGTTCTTCCGTGACATGCTATATCAAGGGTGAAAGGAAAGAGTAATCGTAAATCAGAATGTTTCGTTTTTTTTCTCCTCCAAATGCTGCAGTGATTTTTAGGAAACAATATGTGTTCAAATGGAAGATTCAATAAATTGACGAAACTGACTTTCATAAATTACATAAGCAATATAAGTATTGTTTGTCGGTGCGTTATAGCAGCACATATTTTTGATGAAATTTGTCAAACAATTAGTAATTTCCCATGATACATACGGATGTTACAACAATGTTTACAATACAATGTTTACAACAAAAACTAACCAGGGTTAAAATAAGAAGTATTATTGTTACTCATTTTCTTATCATTCCACTATATTTATTACATTGAAAATCTCGCTGCGGAAAATTGCTCCTTTATTTAATATTTGTCGTCCATCCTAGCATACTCGGCATGAATTCGACAAATAACGTATGAGAACGCGCACGGCGAAAACTCCCAGGCTGCAGCGGTATGAGCTCTTTTAGTCGATTACGTTGCGTAAAAGAGCTCAGGGAGGAGAGCGGGCGAGGCTCAGGGATGTTTCATTTCCACCTGGAGTTACCTTTGGCACACAATCATCCACCATTAAGGCCGTCTGCAAAAATATCCGAAGCACCGGAATATCCCTTTACACGAGACGGCGAAGGCGATCTCGTGGTATATAACCCGTCCGCCCGGGCATATCACGAGCAGCGCCCTGGCATCTCGCGGCATGATCTTTCGAGATCGGGAGGGAAGAGGTCGGGGATCTCGTGGGCGGACGGTGGGGAGAAAGAGGGAGAGACAGGAGCGTGAAAATAAGACAGAATCGAGGGACCGAGAAGTATGAAAGAACGGAGAAGAGAGGAAGAGGAGCGGTATGTCGAGAGAGAAAGAGAGGACGAAGAAACCAGGAAGGAGAGGAGGAAAAAAGCGGGGCGAGAAAGGGAGAGCGACGAGTGCTAGATCTCGGGCAACGATCGGAGATCATCTTCCCTCTTTGGCCGAGCTCTTCGTCCTCGATCTTTCAGGCGGAGGGCGAAAAGAGAGTACGACAAGACGCTTCGCCGTTGCCGCTGCCGCCGCCGCCGCCGCCGCGCCGCTGCCATTATCAAATTATTCACTCACACCGAGCGCTATCTATCTTCGAAGCAGTGCGATCATAACGTGTTATTATTTGATCCTCACTTTGTTAGCGATCTGAGTTTAACAGCCAGTCGAGAGACGATATGTACCTGGCAGATCCTGCTCGCCCGATCTAGAGTACTTCTCACGATCTCGCGCGGCAGCCTCTTCTGATGTGGGCGAGCGAATCGCGCGCCGGATAATATTACGTGAACATATTGCGCGTCGTGTTCCCGCTCAGATCAGAATTCAAACATGCGCGCTGAAATCGAAAAACGTCACGAATAAATTCGTAGAGATCCCGGCTGTCGATCGCGTCGACGCGCACGGGGATGCTTGTGCCTACACCTGTGATATCTACCCACCGTGAAATCGATTCATCCCGTGAAAACCTCGCGGTGTAAGATGGCTAAAAAATAAGATTGCAGGAACTTATTCCTTTTCAAGACATTGCCAACGGTCTCCATCTCCCATTCCACAGATCGATCTCGAGATTGTGACAGTGAACTTTGTCTTCGTAACTTCTCGCATGACTAGTATAAATCTTTTTACGTCAGACGTGCACAATTACGCGTGCAGGAATTATCGATATCAACATCGTTTGAATAGATCCTAATTGTCTTGCATGCGTAATTTTTATAATCGTAAATATATAACACGTTGAAATCTCCATGTATCTTAAAGAGTTTGAAACGATAAATCACGATCAGCCAATGTAAGTTATACGTGATCCAATTATGTGTAGCTAGATAACGAACCGACTTCTAGCCGTGACGGAGTTGGAAGAAGACAGTCGTCGAGAGAATGTCTTGTGTGGATCAAGGTGATCCTTGCGTTTCACGACCGATTACGCAAAGCTGCTTCTAAAGCCTTGTAGAAAATAACTCCTCGGATGTTATATAAATCGTAACACCTATGATATTAGACGAATATTGTGAACGGCAAACAATATGGTGAAATGCATTTGAGTTGAGCGCACACCAAGAATCGCATTGGCATTACCTATGGAACGCGTTTGAACAACGCAACAATGCGGTTTCGGCATGACGACGGTTGATTCAAATCGATCGGCAAAATCGAAGTCATTGTTTGGCAAAAAGCGCGACTAATTCTAAACGTTTCTAACGATCTCTCTCCTTGATATTCGGCCGGCGTGCGCGAAATGGTGGCTTGGACTGGCGCAGTGTCCGGTCGCTTGTCGAATTCGATCACGTAGCGCTTTAACGCTTTACATTGAACGGCGCGCGTGCTTTGTGTAAGACGATTCCCGTAGGGGAGGCTTCGAATGTGAGCGCGCGAGCACTCGAGAGCGCAAGGAAGGTGCGTGTGCGCGCATAGATACGAGACGTGGGTGTTGAGTCGTGAAACAAAGTAGTTTCCAAGGGGAGAGAGAACGTTTCTAGCTCCTTGATGGAATTTATGGGGGACGCGCGATCGATGACGATCAGCCGTCGTCTAAATAATTTCGAATCGCAACGATTGGCCGATCGCGTTTACTCATTCACCACGATATCGTCTTTGAGCGTGATCAAGTTTCCTAAGATTGAGTGAGGGAAATTGAATTCTGTCCAAAAAAAGAGCGACAGTTTTAGTTTCTTTACATCCATATTAGAGTGATTTCGTTCTATTTGTATTAGATCTGTGCGTAAAAAAAATTGCATAAAAGTTTATACGATTGACATGGCAGTAAATCCGAATAGAATAGAATAGAATTAGCTAGAAACTTCATTATATATAAAGTATTTCTCATTATCAGTGACATATAGTTTAAGAATGGACTAACAATAATTAAAAAATAAGTTGTAAACTTATTTAATATTTTTTAAATAGCTATTTTTGCTATTTTTGTAGCCCAACAATTATTGTAAGAAATTTGACGTTAAAATTCTTCTGAGAATTCCTATAATTCTCATGGAATACATATTTATATTATGATTTTAATTAAAGTTAAAACATATTTTCAAACTAGTATATAAGAGATCAATTAGACAGAAAAATGCCAATACAGTCCGGACTGGATCTTAGTAGCTTAATAATGATATTGTGTGAATTTTATATCTTTTTCTAACTCAATAAATTACGCGCCAATTTCTTGTCGGCCTTTAAAACACAGCTCTTTGTTGGAATAGTAAATCAACATACTTAAATCGATAATCGATTTGTTTGTGAGATAAGAATGTTCCCACACAGATTAAGTATTCTATTTAACGCTCGCTAGTTTGATTTCTAAATATCCTCATGTAAGAATTATCAGTCAGATAGCAATGTTTCCGTAATAGCGATAATCAAATCCGATATTATTCCCTCCGAATTTTTATTAGCGCGGCGATATAGGCCCCGAAATCTGAAAGCACGTCACGACACGTGTAATATCGAGATTCGGAGAAGAATTATATGCGGTGTCGGTCAAGCGGGCCATTCTTTATCCGCGCCCACTACACGAGCTTTTTCGTCGCTCGAATGAGGAACGTGCGCGGCGATATATCGAACGTGGCTCGAACCGGGACTCGCGCCCGTGAAAATCAATTGATATGTGTCACGGCGCACCGAAAGCTTCCTTGAAAACGCACCGGATGCGCTGAGGGGGTTCTCGGGCGCGGCGACGGGCATTGTCTCCGGGACTCCTTCTTTTATCCGACCGACATGTCGAATGCTGGATGCATAACAATTTATTGTCCCATCTCAGAATTCACTGTCCGCATCCACGCGGACCCTCTTCCTCGCTTCCTTTCTCCTCTTTCTTCGTGCTCGCGGCGCCTGTTCGGCGCCCCATCGGCGAGAACATTTCCGACCGGGCCACAACCGGAGGAATCGCTTCTGAGCGAAAGCGAATTGGCGCCAGGGCAATCGCGCCGGGTAAACGCTCTGTAAATAACATCTTCCTCAAATCGTTGAGATCTTGCAAATCTGGTCGACAGAACACGCTCTCGGTACAAAGTGAACGTAATGGTTCACTCCCGCGGAATGAAATGTTTCGCTACAACGTGACGGCCAATTAGATAAGGTGATTGATTAACGAATCACCCCGCAAATAATGATAGGGCACGCGTGTACGCGCGCCGCGGAACGCTGCATTTTCGAGGGAAAGGGAGAGACGATGACGCGGATGGGGGAGAAAAATGCGGGATGCTGGTGGCTCACGGCGCGGCGCCGCGCCGCGCGGCGGATCCATCACGGCGCCCGAGCGAGATGCGCCGCGCCGGTACGCGCGTGGGAGTTTATGGCTTTCGATGACCAGGAAGTGGGTGTTCCCGCACCCCATAATTCAGCGCTCGCGCGCACGTGTGTTTGCGCTCGCTCGCTGGCTGGATCCGGGCCCGCGCTCGCGGACCGCGATCGGACCGGCCGTATTCGCGTCTCGAGTCAAGTCAGGTCGGATGAAGATGTCGGGGCTGACGCACTGAGAGCCTCAACGTGGAAAGATACAAATGCGTCCGTGCAAGCCCGCGGTTATAACAAATTGTCGGCGTGTATGTGCGCCGAGAAGCTGCGGGATGAGAGAAGGTGCGTGAGCGGCACGCGAGTGCGTGCGTGCGTGCGTGCGTGCGTGAGTGAGTCTGACGAGATCACGCGCACAATCTTCGGCGCCGTCCTTCCGCGCGATCACTCTCTCTCTCTCTCGCAGGTTGCCGATCGACTCGATTTAATCCGATGCTTTGGCAGAGATACTCGATCTCTTTAATCTTCCCGAGCGGACGTCCAGCGACGTGTTACGTATCGTTTATCAAAACGACTCTCAATCTGCTGATGTTCAAAGGTTACTTTCCTATTATTAAAATAAAAACTAATAGCATTGAAGATTAAAGATTCTTGTTACTCGTATCCATTTCTGACAGATGCCATGATTTGTTCAATGTTTTATTTTTCTTGTCTTTATTCTTACTTTCGTGAAACTAAAATTGTGAAATGATATTCTTCGTATATAAACATTGTACACAGAGAAAAAAATAATGTTGTATCAACAGCATTAGTCTAATTAGAAATAATCTTGTTAATTCAATAACAGTATTAGTGAAATAATACTTATTTAATTAAAAAAATACTTATTTTATTAAAACAAACTAACAAGATTGTTCCCAATTAGACTCATGCCGTTGATACATTATTTTTTTCTCCGTGTGCCAGTGATGTCAACAACGATCGACATCATAGGAATAGGACACAAAATAGGAATAGAAAAGAAAGGAAATTAACATACATCTAACCTATTCTGCTATGTAGTATATGTTTCTAAAATATATTGCATGATTGCATATAGCGTACAGCTGATTCGGAACATGCGAATGCTCCGTGAGTGAAATCACGACTAATTGCAAAAGTGCCTGATCTAGATGATGCACGGTAAAAGCGGCAGGTATCGTTGATTTCCAACAGCTACCCGGATCGTTTCTTGATTTATACCCTCGGTAACCGGTCGATATTCGTGATCTCAAACGGGAATTAAAAATGTTCCGGCAGATAACAGCGAGCAGGAGTGGCAGAAAAGGAAGCGCAAGGCCCAGGCACAAGGCTGCGATCCGGGGCAAGTGAGGAAGAGACGAAGCTATTCTACGATCGGCTCTTCGGGACGCTTTCGAGGCCCGATTCGAACCGGCGGCTATCTATGATCGTGCTGGCAACCAATTACGTTTCCTGAACCGGAAAACATCGGGTCGGTATGTATTCCACGGAGGTGCACCCAGAGCCTCAAATTATAAATCAGACGATAACCCCGTCGGTTTTCTTCCTCCGACTCCGTTCCTCGTTTCCCTCCCACCTTTCTCTCGCTTTCTCTAATCTATCTATCTACCCATCTGCCTCTCTCTCCTTCTCTCTCTCTCTCTCTCTCTCTCCCTTCCTCAGTTCCGTGGCGTAGGAGAGAGAGGCTTCTCGTGGCCGATCGCGAGGGCTTTTAAGCTCGTACATCACCGTGTGGGTTACGCCCCCCGTATTTGCTTAGTCGTGCAAACGGGGAGGCGCGGATAAGGGCCGAGATGAAACAATTAATAATCCCCACGAGGCCACGAAACACCATGGGCCAGATGTTTCAGCGTGACGTGCCCCTTCTTCCTCCTCCGCTATGCCGCTCCTCTTCTTCCTCTTCGTCGCGTCTCCGCCGTTCGCTGCACGCTACGACGTGAGCAAAACGTAAACGACGGAACGCCGTTTACGCGAAATTTAATACAATCGATGAAATATATTATGCCGCGCGATGAAACTTTCACAATCACGGCTTTCCGCACGTTAGTCGTGAATTTTGTGTGGGCGCCTCGTATAAAGCTGCTTGTTAATGGCAGAACTCACACCGATTTACAACACTATTTGTTTATGATATATTCGAGAGAGTCGGCGGTGCAACGTTGTAGACTGTAGAGGATGACGCAGTGCGATTTATCGTGCATAACCGGGCCCCATCAAAATGCCTCTTTTTCAGATCGAAAAGATGTAAATGTGTGGAATTAACATAGGCGCCAATTTATATCTTAACGTATCATCTACAGCTGCGCATTTAGAAATCGTAAAAACAAAAGGTGGTTCTGGCGCTTTGGGGCTAGCGCCTTTCCACCGTCGCGGCTTCGACATGGTCACCGGTGTTTTTAGGCCACGCGTAGCGAGAACACGCGATATACCGGCGTTTGAAAAATGACGCTACCGCGGGGTGTACCTCAGTGTCTGCTCTCGGGATATCTTAATTATCGAGCAAAAATTAATTACCGTAACGCCCACCGAGCTGTACGCCCTGACGAAGGCGGTGAGGACTCTCCCGTAGGCCATTCGTAGGAGTATAAGGTGACTCGCGCGATGCCACGAGGTGGTTTTCGGACTCGTTTCGAAGCTATCCGTCTTTCCGTTCTCTTTTCCCCGACGTCCCCGACGAGGAATATCCAAATGCATCATGTGCGCATGTGTGCGAGCTTTTGTTTCGCGAGAATCGTGACGACTTATTCGTAAAGTATACATATCGCGTTAAAGTATCGCACGATACTTACAATAAGTCGCGATTAACTTTCATTGCACGGTCTCGTATATTCCCGCCTGCGTACGAGCCGGTTAACTAACCCGTGGGCAACGCGAGAGAATTTATCTCGGCAGGGTGGTAGGAGCGAGGCTAATCCCCGAATTATGCCGCGTTCGGAGCGTATCGGAGCGTACGGTGTTGTGGCGAAACCGGGGGAAACGCATGAGAATTATTATATGAGCCCGAGACGGCGCACGCTGCCGCATGTCGACCGGGACATGCTTTCGTGGAAGCGTATCAGCGATACCGGTGCGGCACGAAAGAGGAGAGTAACACGAGTAATTTCAGCGATGGAAACGGGGCCCGGCGCTCGCGCGATCCCCGGGTGGTGTGGGAGTCTCGGCTTTAGGTTCAAAGGTTCGCGATTATAACATTCCGGGCATGCCGTTTCGTGTGCATCAATTCGGTACGCCAGTTCCCTCTTTGCGGAGTTCCCTCTTCACAACGCCGGCCGCGTGCGCGAGCGCGAGTCGTCTTCTCTCCCTCTTGCCCTTCTTGCCTGCCCTCGCGCCGCGCGGTGCGGTCCGTTCCGGACGAACGCGGAGAGCCCCGTGGAAGCGCATCACGCTTGCAATCCCCCCCCCCCCCTCCGCGCTTATATTCGTGCTCGAGAGAACGAGCGTGCGGCCTGATCCTTTCCAGGAAGGACCCGCTATCCGGGAATCGGTAAACGCTCTCACTTACTTTTCCTCGCCCCCTTTTCCCTTCTTTCCATTGTCCGTGCATTCATCAATTGCAAAATCGTTTCTAAAATTGTATAAGCGTGGGGTCGGTCTTACGTTCTGTTAATTGTTTGATACTTACGCAACTTTAAGTTTGCATTTACTGTATTTCGAATAAAACGCTGAAATGAATAATAATTGGAGAGGAATCTGTAATTCTTAATTATGAAGATATGATATCCAATTTAGGCCATAGCGAATCAGGTGTGCCGAATTTTTTTTACGAAATAAAAAGTAGAAATAAAGTGTTAAATAACGGTGTTAAAGATTGCGCGATACAGACGGGATTTTCGAACCTCGATTTTATCTCATGAGAATCCGTGCGAATTGACATAAATCGAAATTATAATTCCATGACGTCAATCGCATCTTGCGTCCTGCGATGGTGTACATCGATGCTATAAACTGGATCACTGCAGGATTTATAGCTGGCGTTGCGTTTTATCCGATGACTTTATCGCTCCATTGTCTCGCGGCGTTTTACCAGGTCGGTAATTTAAACGCTTGAGCAGGCGAGATCGCCAATAACCGCTGTTGTCGACAGCAGTTGAAATTCGCAAACGTAAATAAAGTTTATCGTATACAATTAATAATGAACGCGTTTATTAACAAACTGAATCTTAAGATAAACTCTTTTCCTCCATAAATTATCACTTTATTTTTAAAAAGAATTCTTTGAAGTAAAAGATAATTTTTGTCAGTTATCTGACAGTGAAAGACATTCTTGACAATTGTGAATATTGCAATAAATATTAATTTAGAGAGAAGACTCTTCTATCAATAATCATAAAACACTTGGAAAACCGTGGCATTGCCTAATGTAACGGCAGCGAGCTCTTCGCGAAGGTCATTTCGCGCTTCCGTAGGAGCGGTGCAAGCGGACTCATCAAGAGCCCAGGTTTCCTCCCGGCCGTGCCGCGGTTCGAACTTGCGGCAGCGCGGCTCAGTGATGGGCGCATAAATAACGCGGAAAATGGACGACAGCGACAAAGCTGGCGCTGATTTCGCTAGTAAACCCAGCGGCGCGCGAGCCGCGGCGATCGGGCAAACGGCCTATCGAGATGGATTTATGCCAGCGTCATTAGGGATTAATTATACGCCTTGTCAGGCAGCTGATGCCTGCTCTAGCGACCAGAGATGGCCCCGCTAAGAGCTGCTCCTATCGTAACCGCGGATAGAGACGGCTAGAAAGAGGAGAAAGAAGATGCGCGCGGAGAGGAACAGAGAGGAGTATATGTCTACGCGATCTTCCTTCGTGATTTACACCTCGGCTAAATCGTACGCATTGAGAGGCGCTGCCGCGCGCGTACACGAATCTTGTACAAAGATGCGTCGTTATACTGCGCCCGTTTGGAGCTCGCACATTCGACGACAATTCCACAGAAACGCCATGACCCGACGCACAAACGATACGTTACGCAACGCGCGTGCAATTATATGGCCGAGGATGTTTATGCCCCTCAGCACCGTTAGAATATCCTTCTTAACCCTTACAGAAATTTAATACTGTAAGTGAGTATTTGGCCAGTGATTAATTACTTATTTTGAGTATTAAAAGCATTAAAAACAGTGCTTTTAATACTCAAAATAAGTAATTAATCACTAGATAAATAATCACTTACGGTATTAAATGTCTGTAAGGGGAGGGCTAAGCAGGATGACTCCAAAATAGATAGCCAGTTCTTAGGAGCTCATTTCGTTCATTTTAATGAGTAAGACTACAAATGTGTTTTTACAAATATAAATTTAAAAACTTTCTTTTTGATTTATAAATTTTTGGCATCGTGTTACTTTGAGCCATCATAATGTGTACATTGAAATGTAAGATTAAGAAGCTACGAAGATTTGCGAAATTATTCTACGCATGAATAGAATTATTGGGTTATGTTGTGGGTGTACGTTAGGCAATCCGTAAACGTGGGGGAAAAGGTAGGGACATCGCGGATGAGGACGTGAACCTGTAGGAGACGCGCACCGCGAAAGAGAGAAAGATATGAAAACGCACCCATAAGTGCCGTGCGTTCTAGACTCACGTACTTCCTTAATGCCGAATGCGCCATCCGCTTCCTTGCCATATAAGTTTCTATCAAAAGCCCGGATCGTACGTAATCCAGAAATCTGCCGCGTGACCCCATGGGAATACGCGCTCGGTGAAACTCACGCACGTCCTCTCCCTCGCCTCCCTTTCTTCTCGACGTTCCTCGCGATGCCCGAGGGCCCTCAAACGGGCGAAACCGCGGTTGACTCATCGCTTCTCGGTTATATCGAGATTAGCTCTCTTTGAGAAATTGAGATCGTTCCTTTGACACACGTTTAATGTGTCTAAGCCGCGCGTTGAAGTTTAACGATTCACGCACGTGACCTTTATATCTGAATTTATTATTAAGAAAACGCATGGCTCATATAATATCTTGAAACATTTAACCTTGACTTTGAGAACAAATATTTTTATTAATGCAAAATTGATTACTTTATTGAAATGTTGAGAGATATCGATTAACGGAAAAAAAAATGTTTTGCTCGTTGTCTTTAAGTGGAAGTCGTCAAGATACTCAATGGCAAAATTTATGAATTATTTTAAATATTTATCTTCCCGGACAGTCCATTTCCTAAGCTAGTGACTAGTACGCTCGACAACAAAACAACGTTGCGTTACTTTCGTTTAAAATCATTCGCGGTTTTGTTCGTCAAAAGTTGTCGCGCGCATTGGTCACCGCTGCGAGCGGTGTATCTATCCTCCTTTTAACCTACTGTTTATGCAGCATGATTGATGAAGTTGCATTAATATTTTTGTAGCAGGGACGGCATTCAGTGGCGATACGTAATGCATCCATTCGTTACGTCCGCGCAATAAAATATATCTCACTCGGCCAGATTTACGACGCCGCGGTCGGGCCCCCGGATATTTCTGCGGGCGTTACGTAGATACGTGATGCTCTGATATTTCGTATCGTGTTCGATAACGAATGATAACGTGGCTGCTTTTGAGCATTGCGCAAGGTAATCGCTTCAATGCCGCAACTCTCGGTGTTGATTATTACTATTGCAACGTTGATTGTAGATTATTTGTTTGCTTATTAAATATCCTAGTTATGTTCTTACTTGAGAAGTCTCTTTACGTTGCGTTTCTGGCATTTCCTTGCGGAAAACATTTAGCATTAACTTTCCAAATTCTCTCTCTCTCTCTCTCTCTCTCTCTCTCTCGTTTCAAGCGAAAGTATCAAAGTTACGATATGACAGTGAAATTGATGTAGACAAGATCTCATCTAGCGATTACCATCGCAGCTGTGAAGCTGTGATTCTCAAGATTCTTAAGAATTTCCTGTTAAGTCCCGCAACGAGGAAGGATTATCTACGGAGTATCTCCAAGTCTTGGGGGGGGGGGCAACGTAAAACTTACGACCTTTATATATATATATACATATATATAGACTCCCGAATTTTTTTTTCATACGGTGTGGTCGGGACGCGTCTAATAATTAAAACGCGATTAGCGACTACAGCCGGGACGTGTTTCAATAAATCAGTATACGGCGCCCTGCCCCTTTCTGGCCGTCGCGAGCAGGACGTTCTCCTTCGACCGGCACGAAGGGACTGCGCTCTCTGCGTGCACGCACGCGCAACCTGTAATTACGTGTATTGCGGATCTCTCCCTCCTGTCTGCTTCCCTTTACATCCGGTATCGCTTTTGCGGAAGGTATACGAGCATTGGTGAAACGTCCCATAGATTGTTGATTCGCGATTTCCTCAATCGATCCACCGATGAATCCGTAATCGCGTAAAAATAATCGTTCTAATTAAGTTTCTACTAAAATAAAGCGATAATTTTGTTATACATTTTTCACATAATGAAGTATAAATTTCAACGATGTTATTCACACATCTACATTTAGAAGCTAAAGGCGATAAATCTCTCGAAACATATCCTTTAATTTTTTCGATTTTTTTCTTTTTTGAGATCCTGGTACAATTTTCTTTGGCATCAGGTAGGAAGTAATCGTGAGATGCAAAGTACATAAAGGCTCGGGCGTCAACGGAACCCGGATTTTGGGATCACCCGGTACAGGTAGAAACACGGCAGGTGTAGCCTGCAGGCGATGAATCGCAAGCGAGCCCGAGCGTTGCGTGGGCGCGTTTCTCAGGGTGGCTGCGATGCGTCACACGCGAATCGCGCGAGGAAAGACTCGACAGAGAGACTCGCAATGAGACGAGGGACGAGACGAGGCGAGATGAGATGAGACGGGATAGAAGACGGGCCGAGAGAGAAATGAGGGACAAAGAAAGGGGGAGTGGGACACGCGTGAAGAAAGAGAAAGAGAGAAGGCGGCGTTTTATCTCGCTCCGAAAGGAAGAGAGGAGAGCGCGCACGCCGGTGCACAGAGGACCTGTAGGCGAACTATGCCGGGTATCCAGGCTGAAGGTTGGGCAGCGAACTAACCAGCTGAGTAAAGCAGCCCGGGGTATATCCTGAGAACAATCGGACCTACCGACCAACGTCGGCGTGGGCGAGCCACCGGCTCGAAATATGCATTCCTAGCGAGTATCTCGCGCTAAAAGATTGTTGCATTTACGTGTGCCACGCCGCGTCGAGCCAATAAATAACGGATGTTTAGCCGCCTCGCTCGCGGCGCGGATTGCGAATCCTGAGACTGAGAGCGCCTTCGTCAGCCTCCGAACCGGCCGCTGCGCCGTCACGTCGCTAACGAGATTCGGGCTTGCGGCAATCGTTTACCGCATCTCTCATGTCCTGCTCCTCAAACGACAGATCGTATGCCTTCTTTTTTTACTCGCACGTGCTGCAAACGATCTCGCTTTCGCCGCGCCGGTAACTAGAATTCGAGTGTTGCAGACGAGCAACAAGACGATGCATAATACGTCGCCTTCCGACAATCCGCGGATTCCATTACGCGCTGCGGAGTTTTACTCTTTACCGGTTCAAGCAGAAGAACGACGATGTCGTTAACGACGATGACGAGGATGTCGGTGGGCATGCCTAGGATAGGAGAAGAAAGAGGACGAAAATGTTGCCGGGGAATAATAGGCCGGATTTGCGGTCACTAGAGTTGCCAGGTTTGCGGATGTGCCTGCCGTGTCGTGGGCATCATCGAGAGAAGCTCGAGCTTGTTGAATTGTCGTCATGAGAAACGCGGAGATTGCCGAAACCCGCAGTTTAAATTAGAAGCGTACAAACTGCAAATTGAAATTGTAAATTACCTCGCGGTATACTTACGTATCTCGAGATTGGGGGACGATCCCGGCTTAGTACAGATAAACTATTATTTAGAAGCGGCAACTTTTTTTACCATTTAATTGTTTCGATCTCCGTAGCCGTAAAAATAGCTGGCTTATGCTCGATAAAATTGTAACGGTCATCGTTTATTTCGTAAAGAACGAGGAACATTCATCACGATAAAAGCGTGTTTTTATATGATGTCTCTTTCTCTCTCCTATCTTATCGAAAAATCTTTCGACTGAAATCCTTCGAACTGGATCATAATTGACCGCCCATCACTTGCCGTTTCCTTTCTGCGAATCATTCGCGCTCTCGTCCGCCGCGGGCTCGCTTGCCTCTAACTACGATAGTTCTTCAACTTTCTAAACGTGGGCCATCGCGCCGCGATTACCGAAACCAGTCATTTCGGCGTCGTGCTCCTGCGATATCGATGATACTCTTTTGCCACTTAATGAAATCTCACTAGCTTTTCTAATGATCACTGTCATGTGCAATTTCTCCGAGGAGTGTCGAGAGATCGGGTCGGCAGGTTGTGAGAAAAAAGGCGGGCACGGCGGACAAGTCGAGTAAGAAGTCGAAGAATCGAAATCGAGAAGACTCTCTTTAAAAAGTTCCTCTAGTGAGCGGACCTCGAAAATGGAAATATGTTAGTGGACGGTCGATTAAGTACGAAGACGCGCTTTACCTGTTATTTATCATTACAGCAGTTTCTAGCTGCCTTCTAAAAAACTGTTCAATTTACAGCTCCGTGCGAATAAACGCGTCTCTCCGAATAATCAGCAGCTCTTCATCGCTGAAATAATTTTTTTGTCAAGATATAAATGCGGACAATAAGTGTTAATGCGCCTAAAGGACCGTCTCGTACAAATCGACTTTCTTTCGAATTATTGCTAGCGAAATCACGAAACTCGCGGGTCGAAAGTCCGCTCCTGCCGAGAAACTCGATAAAGCGTTACATATCCATCTTATCGGGCACGTAATTGTTCTCGTTCGCGTAGAATGGTCGTAACGGAAGCCTCCCGCAGATAATCGTTCTAACTGACGGCCGTTTGTGCAAACGACACCTAACAGTGCGGCAAATAAATTGTAGGCAATTAATCTTGAAACAGCTGGTCGGATTATTAACAGGGTTTAAGCGAGACTTGTAGATCCGCTATCCTTTTCGCTCCCGCGCGCGCGCTTCCTCGCGTGTCCCCTTTCGTCGCAATTCTCTCATTCTCCCCGTCATTTATTCATCACGGAGCGGACTGCACGTGCGACAATTACAACGGCCTGCTAAAAGCGGTGGAAAGATTAACGCCACGCGAGACTGTGGTCATCGATTTCTGCGAAACAAGACGGAGTGTGGCAGCGACATGCGCCACATACGAAAACTTGACACTTAAAAAAACCTTGACATTAAGATGATGAAGAAACTTTCCATTCGATCTTCTGGGTTATTTATGACATTACGAAATTGAATCCAGCAACATTGAATAATCCATATCAGATTATTCTTCTCTGTTTGCTTTATAATCAAATCTGCGTTCCAGGAAAAAAATTGCTTTAGAGACTCGGTGATTAATTTTGTATCACGGGAAATATTATCGTGAAGAAAAGATATATCGACGTGTTTATTTAAAGTCAGATTCTCAAAGCGAACTTTAGCTGACACATTGCGAAATATCGAGGCACACGTGCGGATTCTAATTTCCTCGTGTAAATCGCCGATAATACGTGACGTCATCGGGTTCACAGTGCTGATTGGGTGCGAGAATTGGAGCCCGCCAATTACCAGGTGACCCGGGCACGATTTATGGGGTCGGCCGTAACTCATGCCAGTTCTCTCGCACTCCCCCTCACTGAGCCTCCTTATTCCATAACTCGGCACCCCGTAACCCTACGACGGCGCTATATAGATAGACGGCCGATGCATAAGTATAACTGAAAGCCGGCGATCCGAGCCAGGATGTAGGATTTATTGCGTGAAGATCGTGCCACGTCTCGATGACAAGCTAACGTAAATTAATTATGCACAGATTTAATAAGACGCTCGGATAACCGCTTGATATCTAGTACTTGTAGTAATATTTTATTTCATTCAAAGAAGTAACAATAACGATTGTTTAAGATTGTAACAGCAGAAGGCTAATTATGGTTTCCCATATCACAGTTATCTCGGTTCCGCGATGGAATATTAGAAGACAATGAGATTTGCATCTCTACCTGAGCTTTCACCTGTCACGAGGACGTGACTTTGTTGTGTCGCGGCGCGTCATTTGCACAAACCCGATGGCTCAATAAGATAACTCGTTGGATAATACAATTTCGCTGGGCCGCTTTCAGCGGGAAGCGCGGGCATAACAACGATAACCTCTCTCGCGACGCCGCCGCGCCGACTGACTTCCGCGTCGATTCGTTACGTAAATCGTAGCAGCTATATAGCCCGGGTACGATCGATTGTTTGTGCCGCGGGACAAGTACCGAGAGGCCGTTTCCGGCTGGCGGTATCATCACCACCGGAGCACGCCGCCGCGCCGCGCCGCGGCGTATCATTCATCGTGGCACGAACCGTGGCGACTCGGCATATTTCGCGGGGCCTATAATATCAGTGTTGCTCGACGAGGAGGAATAACCCTCTGCAATTCGGTTTGGCTTCGTGGCCGATCTCGCGATGAACACGCCATCAACCTCGCGATCCCAAAGTAGGCTCTAATAAGCGCCGCGCGATATCTCGCTTCTGCTCCGCTTGCTCCGGGGAAAACGCGGCACGAGCGACAATCGACCACCGAATAGAAAGTGCGAGTCGTGGCCAGGCTGCTCTTGGTCGTGCGGGTCCAACAATAGGTTTCGTATCCCCAAAGACCAGGCGAGAAACCGACTCACGCCTGCAGCGCTACAACTCGATAATACAAAACTTATTCTCGAGAGAATCATATTCTATCTAACGAAGCTTTCGTACAACAGGTCTTTTCTAATTAAAAGAAACCATTAAAATGCTCTTTAAAATTAATATAATACATTTTCAAGTTATTTGTGAAGTAAAAACATTTCGCGTAACGCAACAAGAAATTTGCGATAATTCCTTCCAGCTTTCAATCCACTGTTATTATTAAAAATTTGAACAACAAATCTGTAATAAAATAAATTATGGCTAATGGTAAATGCTTAATGGTGCCGAGTTTACAACCTGTATTTCCAATTACATAGTCGCTTATAGTTGGCCATCTTTATAACAAAGTTGTCACGCTCGTTCCGTTGAGCGAGTTCAGTCGACCTACAACGGAACGGTTCAGCATTAAACTCCTTCGCGTTCCGCAAGAACGTGAGCAAAACTGGTTCCCGATAACGGACTATCGGTGAACCTATTTGCCTCTTAATCGAGCATCGATTACCTTATCGAGTTGATGGTTATCGTAAATTGCTGTTACGTTATACTGATGGTTTAAAATCACATTTTCTCGCATGATCACTATTTATCGCTACGTATTTATCTAAAGCGTATGTAAATATAACTTGGGATAAACCAGTGTGATAAACCTGAACGATCGCATGTGAAACACATTTATTTGGATTTGTTCTAGCAACGTGAAATTTGTACGCAATAGATTTTCACACGTCACAACATCTTCACAAACGCACTTGCTTGTTACTTACACTTTGCACGTTTTTAAATTGAAGTTTAACTTGAATGATTTCGAAAGTCTAATATATCCTGTAACAAAATTACTAGTAACATTGAATTACAATCATGTTAGGCACGCATGTAGTATTTTCAATGGAATTGCCTATCGATAAAACTTGAGGAACACATCTTAAACAAGTAATAACTGTACGCTTTAAACTTACATCCATGTTCAGATCACAGTTAAATTCTCTCATAGCGGATAGGCGTAGCGGATAAGGCGAGCTTTAGGGTAAAAGCCTGCCGGCTAAGATACGTACGCGGGAGTGTCTCGCGCGAGGGAGAACATTTTTGCCGTTGGTACGAGTTTGCAGGTTGCGCGAGGCGATGTGCGCGCGATCGGCTTGCCTGCTCGGGCTCGGTGACCGAGGGCACCCCCGGGTCCCCGCGGGCTCCGTTGCCGGGCCCTACGAGCATCAGCCGCCCTCCCACTAGCCCCTGGCCTGCGTTGCATCGCGTTGCATCGCGTTGCGGTGCATGGCGTCCTCGTGTGGGCGAAGGGTCACAGGTCGCAGACACACCAAGATGGTTCTCAACGTCGGGAGTCCTCGCTCGCGAATTAACGCCATTCTGAAAAATAAGTAAAACCCTTCGTCGAGAAAGGGGTTTGTTCGAATTTCGATCTATCGTAGATCTTGCACGTATCAACGAATTCGTGAAGGAGATTATTCGTCACGTTCTGAGAATCTCCTGTGGTACATCGTCGATTTTGAGCACCGCAATCTTCCGCCCGCGCCGGTTCTCAGGATGGGTGGAGGACCTCGCCCGAAGGATACACGTGAAAAAAATGAAAGGGAGAAAAAGAGAAGGAGAACGCGAGTAAGCGAGGAAGAGAGAAACTCTTGAAGGGCGAGAGAGCGACGAAAATCGTAATCTTTCCGCATCGTGGTGTAAGATTCCGCGTCGCGAGGGGGACAAAATCGCGTCTCGCATCTACTGGTTCGGTGACAATTCGCGTGGATATTTTGTTCGCGGTCGGTGCGACACGACGCGACGCCGTCATATAAAATGGCATAACGGATAAGAGTATTTGTTACACACGCGGGGAAACCTCTTTCGGGCCCGTGGGGGTCACGAGAAAACCGATGTAGTTCAAGCACGGTTCGAGGCGATCATCCACGGTAGAGAACTTGTAACCTCTCTCGTGCTAAGAGTCGCGTGCGTTTGAACGGCCCTTATTAATGTCCGCCTTTTTTTGCTGCTTTATAGGCGCATTAATGATAATTATTATTAACGAATCGCGCGGTTTATACGGTTGTCATCCGTTGGCTTTGCTTTATGGATATGGGGACACATCGATATTAGTTAACGTCGTCGATCATCCGAATAAGTCGGGACGGCCGCGGCCGTGCGCCTCGGAACTCCACGGAAAGGATCATCGCCGAGGAATTTTAAGATTCCGTGGGCATCGGGGGGAGCCAATACAGGTCCGTGCACGGAAAGTTATGGCGCAAGCGGTTGCGAGGTGCCTCGCGCGAGGGGCTCCTGTCCTCTCGTGCGAAAGGTCACGTACGAAGGAACTGACCACCCTCCCCACACACCCATCCTTTTTCCTCGATCTTTTCTCCGCGCGTCCTTCTCTCTCCTTCGTATCGCGCTCCTACCGCGTCCCTTACCTCGCGGGCACTCGCCATCTCGAGGGAACAACCCCGGCGAGGACTTAGAGAGCAGATAGAAATCTCGGGGCGGGTCTAGCAAATTGAAAAATTATGCCGACGCGTATATGCGACGTGTTTTTGGCGAAGATGCGAGACAATGGGATCTCCAGATAAAAAGCTGAGGATCGTTCAAAAGGGTAACGCCATCACGGTAGGTATGGCGCTTATATATGTGCGCGGATACGCGTATATCTACGCCGATCTACGGAAAGGTGCACACGTACGAGCTTGATGATCAGCGTACTCATGCATAAATACGTCAACGTTGCTTTTGCCCTTATCTTCGATCTGGTATCGTGAGCTCCTTTCGTGTCTGTGCAGCGTCGTATCGGTTAGATTTCCGGTCGACTTGTCCGCCTCCGCGTTTTCATCGAGCGTAACACGCGCGTAAGTATTTATTTCACGTCGCGTCGGCGGCGAGAGGCGCCTCTCTCCTTGGAAAACATGAAGAGTCCGCGCGAGATTTTATTTTCTTCCGTTCATTATAGTTGCGCGACGAGTCGCGCGTTTTTAGATCTCTCCCGACACGCCGAGTGTCGGGAGCGATACTCCGCAGACGCAAGAAAGTCGAGATGAGAGACGATAGCTATGAATCGTCAGTTACCGGCCGCCGACTATTCTGATTTTCCGGAATTGTCGGACGAGTCTGCCTCGATGCCCGTGATCCCCGTCCATTCGTTACCGTTTAGAGCTGCGCTTAGGTGCTCGTAAACTCTCATCAGAGATCGAATCGGGCCGCGCTTGATGCTGCAAGTGGAAGAAGTGGTACTGGAAGCGGCGGGTTAATTCGCGAGTGATGAGCTGCCCGGAGTGACTCCCTTTCTCACTCTTCGCCGGTCTCGCTCTCTTTCCCTCGGCTGCCTCCCTTGCCTCCGCTTCCTCTCCCTCTTGTTCTCGTCCTGCTCTTCCTTCCATGGTTGACCACACTCGTCTACTTGTACGTACGTACGTACGTACGTACGTAGTCCGTACCGTGTCTGCGGGCTCGGTGAGTTCCCACGGACGGGACCGGGAGGAGTTCTTTCGAGTTTGAAAACACAGCAATCAGTGTAACTGCTTCTGGCGAGAAGGTACTATGTCTATATGCGCATATTATATATCTGCATACACGCGCCTAAATACATATTATACATTTTATATTTTATATATAATATATATTGCGGCACGAAACATATGTTCATGTGTGTGCGCGTATAACAGATGTACAATACATACATATATGTGTTTGTACCACCAAGTGCATCGTGCTGTCGAACTTTTCCTCCATGAATGATAGCAACAAACAAGTTGCATCTGGGTTCGGATTGTTTTGAATTTACCGAGTCTATTCGTCATGAGAGCTACAATAAAGTAGCATCAGAAGTATGAGCCATTATTATATACCTACTGTAATCTAAGGAAGATTGATACGCGCTGCATGATATGTCAGTTTGATTATCAATAAGATGCGTTTCACTACCTGGCCTGAGAAGATTCATTTCATCCCATGAAATCTCGCTGACTTCCGCAACGTATTTACAATACACACAATATAATAATTTTATTAGTGGCTTCATTGATGTACCGCGTATTATTTTGACCATTTTCTATAATCAATACCACCGGAGGATTTATCTTTCTCCTATATGTTTTACTGTCTCGTACCTTCTTCGGCACTTTCTCGCATGATTTCTCACACAGCCGCGGGAATCGACGCCGGAAGTCCGATCGAGCGCGAGGCGCCGCTGGGTGATTCATATGCGTGAACTCGCAAGAATCGGCGGCGACCGGTAACGCCGCAGTCCACACGCTGATTCTCTCACGCTCACACGCTTGCACGGGTGACTAACTCTTCGAGCTGCGATATCGGCGCACCATGCTCTCTGTTGGGTCTCGTAATATATAAACCAGTTGCGGCGAAATCAAAACAAAGTTCGAGCGCGTGGGTGCGTACCTTGTGAAGGAAACGCGTGGACGTGTCGTGATAATTATCCGATGTCCGGCTTGGTAGCCCATATATCTGCGAGTTGAAGCCGCGTAAGCAAGTAGTAAATTAAGCGAGCGAGCACCATTTAATACGATGCAGAACGCCGCGCGCGTGTCACACGATCGATATCGGCGACGGCCCGGCCGGTCGATCGTATCAGGTCCGTACGCGGGCGTAGGCGATAAGGCGAGAACCAGCTCGTAAGTTTCCACTATCCCCAAAGCGGCTGCTGCCCGCCTCGTCGAGCGTGTAAGTAATACTTCCTGCGCGCGGTACTTTCGCTCGCCGCGCCGCGCCGAGCCGGCCGAGCGGACGTGAACGCGAACGCGCTCGATCTCTTAATTGATAGGTGACGAGCGAAAGGGCGCGCATGTGAATCACGCTTCGGGACGCGCGCACGATTTATATAAATCTCCCGAGGCAGATCGCACGTAGGTGTGATGCTTTTAATTATTTCTCGACGTGCCTCCCGAAACGGGATATCAGGATTCATAGAGAACGTTTCATGAATTCCGTTTGTGACGGACAACTGAGTTTGATTAAATTCATTAAAATTGCGCGGCGTTACAATAAAAGTAGGGTAATATAATATCTCTCTACGGTTGCGTAACTATTATTTACAAAAATTCAATTTTTGTCCTGTTACATAAGATGCGAGCAATTGACAGCACTTAATTAAACTGTTCGCCCATATGTAATGCGATCTACGTGGAATAATAAATTTTATAAATTGTTTAATTACACTAGTCACTCTCTCGGGCCGTGCGAAACACGCCTTGCATAAGGATCCAGACACGTCAGGCAATTTAAATCCCGCTAATTGACAAGTACGCCCGAGCGAGCGAGCGCGGATATGAGTTTCTACGCCTCGATAGGACGCGCGCGAGAAACGAGGCGGATACGATATCAAATTATGTCTGTGCGATGCCGGCCGGACTCGGTGCGCGTCGAGTCGAGGACCTACGAAGAAGCGGTGGCGAAATATAACGTAATATGAGCAAACTCGAATCGACGGGGCGACGCGCACGTAGGTAAACGATCGTTTATCCTCCCACCGGCCGATTGTCATCTCTCCGGCCGTTGCATCCTCGAAGCGCAAAGGCAGCGCACGGCGCGGCGCGGCGACGTCGCGCTCGGATGAAGGTGGCAGTGGAGGTGGAGACGAAGGTGGGTGCCCTCGTGTGTTGAGTAATTGGAACACGACCTCCGTCAACCCCCGCCGGCCCTAAATGGCCAGCGGAAACGAGTGTGTGCACCACCGTGGAGGAAGCTACCGTCGTCGCTCTTGCGCAACCGCATACAGATGCAGTCTTCTCGAATGCAGCGCGTGCAGTTGCGACGCCGCGCATCGCGCGCGCGACGCGATAAACGCGGCCCAGCGCGACGGCGCGGCGCGCGGATTCTCTCGCTCGTGGCGCGTTGGACGCACTCTCTTTATTGTCCTCCCACGATGATTTATGCTAATTCAACGCGAAACATCGCGCGTGGATGATATCGGAAATAGCAGAGGAGTGTCGCGACGTATTGCGAGCAATTTGCCATCCCGGCCGTAGTCTCGCGCGACTGCAGTTGGCGCGTTGAATGACTGTTTCTTCTCCAACTCGCAGATCAATGCTTATGAATCGCCAGTTATACGATGCAAGTTAAGATTTCACAATTACGAATGCTTCTGGTTTGAAAGAAGCCGTAAACTTGATGTGCTACTGTAAACGATATTATAACGCATCATTTATTGGTTCTGCGAGAACTGTCGGAAATGATCAACGACGTGGCCGAAGACAAAATGAGTTTTTGAGGACGGCTTCAGATATTCTGACGCCTTTTAATTGCCGCGATTTGAACAGCTCCTTTTGGTCGGCGGCTAAATATATGTATACGGGACAATAAAAATGTGTGAAAGTTGCGCGGACGAATAAGCAATTATTAGCAGATCCAATTCATACGCTGAAAAATATTGGTAATAAAATGTCGCGTTATATCAATTCTTAACGATTATCCTTACTCGGTAGAGTTTATCTCTCGGCGAGGAAGGGAAAGAACCGTCGTATCAACGATAAATTATCCCCTCGATACCGTTGAAACGCCGATAAACCAAAAAAAGGCATTTACGGGCGTGCTTTTCGGGGCATAAAAATTTTTTCGACGAAACGAACAAAGTAGCGCGACGGTCTTCAAGGTAAGCATGGGCGGTATGAGAATTTCGTGAGAGCGTTTCGACTCATAAACATAACGAGGCATCAGGATGCCAGAGTGTATGAGTATGAATACAACGGCCTAAGAATCGCCCACGTCGCTTACCAGCCACGATCAAGGAACAATGTATAACAGTTTCTTCACGGCTGTCGCGTCAAATCAAGGATTACTCATCTGCCGGGAACGAGCCGGATTTAGCGCCGCGCGCGAGCGTCTTCGTGAAGCCTCTCTCATTCTCGCGTGCGCCGGTTTTTATTACTATTTATTCGCGGGTTTATTACGACGGTTTCGCAATCTCATACAGGAACCAAGCGGACCGACCTTTGTACGTGTTACGTAATGCTCCTTAATGCAACGTTGCGCTATTGAACGCGTCACGTTAAATTTGCACACATAAATTTTGAAATAGCGAATAACTCCGATTTTGTTGTAGCGTATAAGCGAAGTTTCTTCGAACGCGGAAGTATAATTCATTCAGGCACTACGCACACACCTTCGGAAGTGTAGGCACCATGACGCATATTCGTATAATCTACATCTAATGCTAAACGCGTGTCTGTCTTCTGGCCCACATTATTTAGCCAGCGAGAGATCTGACGCAGATACCCCGACCTGACTCAGATTGAGTGTAGACTATGACGGACTTACGTATGCATGTCATTAAGTTGCATGACGTTGACTTTCGCTGAGACATCATAATTACATAAAAATTCTTATATTAAGCCCCATTAACAGTTCAGCCGTAAAAATAACGAGTTGAAATTCGTTACGCATATAGATTACGCGAAAAATTCGTAAGGCTTATACATACACCTCGTAGGAATCGTATGGAACTTCCATCCCAATTATGTCAGAGGATATCGTGTGTCGAAACTTCACGCAAATTCTTAAAAAACAACTCGCGGCGAGCGGCGAGGCTGGTTTGGGGAGTCCACCGACCACCCGCCGGCGACTGCCGGTCGCGTCGACCTGTTTCCAACGCATGTTGAGGATCCATCGCATGAGGAAGGTATCGTTCGCGGATTGACGTTCGCCGACCTTCCTCGAGATGCGTATCTGACAATGAGAGTGGTCCACACGCAGATCGCGGCGCGGCGGACTGCCGCGGGGTTTGCGCGGGGGTAACTCAATTTGTAGTTACAAACGAGCATAATATGATAATGTCCCGTGGCCGGGCCGGACCTTCTTCGCTTTGTTAGCCGAGGCCTCTTCACGGGCACTCCCCCCCCCAGCTGCGCCGTGTCATTTGTTCATGTCTGTCAATACGTCACCGATAGGTATACCGATCCCTCGTTGTCCGCCGAGGATACTTCGCCGAGGCCAAAACTCGCGCGTGCGACCGGGACCGCTCGAGATCACAAACCATGCACGAAACTGGAATCTACTGGTGTCCTTGCATTTCTTACACATTATTATTGACGAATGTGAAGCGCGTCATCTTTACGTTTGCCCCGTCGTCTTGATGCTATTAAAATGACTTTTAAAATAATATGACATCTGCGCTATTATTATGATGTGTTGCCCCTACATAAATGTTGTTATGAAACTGAAAAATCTTTTCTCGTTTAAAATGTATTTTTTTGAAAGATCGATGATACAAGCTGTACATTTAAATATGACACTATATGTATAATGTATAATGCTTTTTGTGACATGTAAATAATATTTTTTAAAATAAATTTTGGCATCTTATCTTATTTCTTCTCTTTTGAGATATCGATATAATAAATTTCGCACTTCTTCCTTAAAATTCTTCTTGGAAAGAAAGATAGGATAAGATGTTGAAATTTATTTGAATTTAAAATTTGTTTGAAACTGATGATTTCACGAATCCTTTCCCTATGCGAAGAAGACAAATAGACATTTACCAGAGCAAAAGGTTGCATGTTTTGCGCTCGAAATGAAGGAATAATACCTGGCACGTATTGCTACACTTTATTCGAAGTTACGAGGCCCCATCGAGTGGTTAAATGATTCGTAATGCACCTTGAATACTACTATCCGCTTCTTGTTGTTCTCTCGGCTCTCTTCACGATTTCTCCGGCGAGATGCCGACGGCTCTCGAGTATGCGTGATTTAAGGCGCATCGTAAATAGATAATAATAAATCGGCATCGTGGGGCTCATTTGCTTCGGGACCAATTTGTTAGGATCGTTCGCCCTCGCGACCCGAATATATACACCTACGACGCCGATGCCGCGGGGCTATTTTTCATACGCCGAACCGCTGATTTATTTTGGCACGAACGAACGCCGCCGTGCCGCGAGCGGATTATGTGAATTCGCTTATACACTGCATTTGTGTATCTCGTCCGAGTTCGAGGCACCGGCGACCAAAAGTTCCGTGGAAATTGTATTTATTGACAACTAAAGAAATACATAGGTATATGATCGGTTGCGCCAGCGGACTCTTTTCCTAGAAACCACAATTATGCATTCATTTGCTTTTACTTTGTCTTAATTGCTCTTAGAATATTTAGCTTTATTTTATCACAAAAAATTGAACGGGATTATTTTTATTTTCTGTTACTTTTAAGCAAGATAAAAGAACTGTAGAAAAATCTCCAACCTCACATTTAAATAGTTTTTATTAAAAATCAATCACTGATGTCTAAACTCATTTAAGGCAGCAAAAACATTTTCACATCGTATTTTAAAGTATTATATTTTACATAAAGTGATTGGAAATTCGTTTCTCGTAAGTAATAGAGGAAATTATACGTTATACGGCGATTGTGACATAGACCGAGCTTCGGGAGTCTTAGGGCCGTAGCGAATGTGTGTGAGATGAAAGGATTCTGATTAACTACAAGCCTCCTTCCGCAAACACTCGATGGAGCTTCTGTCACTGCGAAATCGATGATCCACGCCTGTCAGGCTATTAACACCTCCGACGTGGTTCGTTATCATTATCGCCTGACATCGGCGGGGATTTTAATTTGAGTTTCACCGCATGGGCACTATACTCTCGTGGTAGTCGGCGCCGTACAAGGAAGCAATCAGCGATGAAAGGCGAAATTGGCGCGAGCCGCGAAACCCTGCGGTGATTTTCAGAAGCGACAAAGGCTGCCCGCTGGCGCGGTCTGATTAACAATTGAAATTTTGCATTCGCGCCGACGTAGTCGTCGGTTGACACTAATACCAGCCGGCGATACGGCTGACTTTTTCCGCGAGATCGGTCGACAACGTCATCTTCTCTTCTCTTTTTATTTCTTTCTCTTTTCTTTCGATCGATCGCTGGGTCTCGCAGCGGTTCAACTGTGACACCTGCTGTTGAGGATATGAATATGCGATTTCCAGATCTAGGTTCGCATTGCGCGTAACGGTGCCGGCGAGATTTGCCTCGGCTTGTTCGTCGCACAAACGAATCGACGTCCATTATCCGAACGACGAAGATTACGCCAGGAGAGATTGACTTTCCGACGCGAAAGATCGCGCCGATGCTTTTACGACGATTGATGCATAGTTGGCTACTTCGTTACACATCGTTCACCCGCGGGCATGCAATCGCCGTTTGTCTCGCAGCGAGGTCCCGTTGCGCGCTCCGCGGAGCGCGTCCTGACTGAAGTCTTATCACCATAAACTAATCAGCCGTCAATAGGCGAGATCGCCGCGGTCATAAGTAAGCCGTGCCCGTAGAAACCACAAACAGCGTGCTAAAATACTTATAATGTGTCCGAACGGAGGATGCGCGACCTTTAACGGAAGAGAGAATCCACGCGAATCTTCTTCTCAGCGAGTGCGTGCGCGAGTGCGTCCCAGCAACGTAATCTAAAAACGCACAATCCTGTTGTACACGGAACTCTCTCTATAATAAACTTGTCAACATATGAATTTCGCCGTGGACGCAACGAAGGAAAATGCAAATAAGGAAAGCTATATGCAAGGTGTAAAATATCTTATTGAATACCTCGCTAAGTAGATTATATGTGATCGATGTCTCGCAAAAATTTTTTGACCTAAATATGGTCCTTTGATATCGTCGTAGATTCGAAAGTAGTTGTCGAGGAATGAGCCGGCAAAATGAAAAATAATAATATGACACGCGAACGCGGAACACGAAGCGTCTGTTCTTCGTGTAATGAGTCGACAGCCGTGGCAAATGAATCCTTTCTCTCCCTAAACGCAAGTGGCTGATCTATCGATCACACCGATCTATTAGCACGGCTATCGATCACCGCGTGTCGCGCAGTCAAAGTCGTCGATTGAAGTTCGTTAGACTGCTTGAAGTTAGCAGCTCGACCCTGTAATAAAATGCGACCGAAATGTCCTCGTTTCTATTCGACACGCAACTTATACGATATGTGTCTTCCTATTATAATTTATCATGTGATTAAAGGGGCTAATTCGCCGCTCGCTTTTGGATATGTCAGTTTACGGGATATAGTAGGTCGAAGGTCAAAGGAGAAATTTTTGGAAATTTATGATGATTATTATCCTGGTGTTCAATTAAGAAGGAATTTGTAATAAGGCCTTCGAAAGTACGCTCGACATAATAATAACGAGTTTGTTAATGAATCGACTTGGTTGCCCAAATAAGTTTAGCTCTCGCTTCTAGATCGATATTACATTTGTCCTAAATTTATCCTAAATAGTCAGTCTTAATTATAATAAATTACTATCAGAGAATTAGCCAGAGAGACCAGGTATGACTTGGAAAAATGTTGTTTCTAAAAGATGGGCCTAATAAATTTTGGAGAGAAAAAATTTATGATCAAAGAATATAACGGTGCTGCAAACTGTAACTCTATTATTTAAGAAAACTTAAACAATAATGTTCAAACCAAGCCAGTTTTATTAATTTATTTTCAAGAAAAATATTTATACAATAAGTTTTCCACTTGAGAGAAAGATTTTCATTATTTCAACACAAAATATTAAATAAATTTAAAACTATATATGAATGAGAGTTATAATATCTTTTAAAACATTATTAATAGCATTAATAATTGCAATAAAAAATGTCCTAAAATAAAGTTACACTACTTTTCATGTTAATCTTCAAACTGTTGTATGTTTAAATACAATTTTATGATAAATATATTATCGCATTCGCGACTGCGAACGCAAAGGTTTACGACCTGGAAGTAGGTACTCAAAGACCGGTGTTTAGATACCTCCTAAAGAGTGCGTCATAAAACCAGCGAGAATAAGGTAACGCGTGCAATTTGCTGCGGTACGGCGCGATCGCGCGACCAGCCGAGCGACTTGATAATTCATTATCTCCGTGCGGCGCGGACTCGTCTCATTTTCGCCGCACGGGGTCCTCGATCACGCCTAACGGCACCGCATCGGCGTAAATACGTTACGTAATTAATTTCGCGCAAAGCACGGCTCAACGGCGTTATATTTATAGCGGTGCATTAACCCCGCGGGGTTTTATGCGCCTCGCTCGTTCGCTCGCTCGCTCGCGCGCGGATATCGAGCCAGAGTCGAGGCAGAGAGTCCGAGAGTCTCGGAAGAAAGAATTTCAGTGCTGCTCCTCGGAAGAGAGCTCGTAGGCTCGCTCGCTCGCTCGCAACGTATGCGCGCGCGAAAAAAATGGAATTCTCAGGGGTCGAACTCCAGGTGGAAATATCGATAGGGGGTCAGCGCGGGTTAGTTAGCCACGCACGAGCCGGTGCTGCCGCGCGCCTTTCTCATATCCCTTTTCTCCTCTGCGGCCTCTTCCTTCCTCTATCGCGACCTGTTCTTCCTCCTCCTCGTCTCTCTCTCTTTCTCACTCTCTCTCCTCCCCGATACTCCAACTTCGTCCTCCGGATTTATGTCTTTTCTTCTCTTTCTCTCTTTCTTATTCTTCGCTTTCTGCTCGCGCTCGTCGTTTTTTTTTTCTCGTTCGGCGTAGGTGCGGATGTGCTTTAACCCGGTACAGAGTCCACTGATGGTGGACCACTGACTGCGCACAATTAGGCCTCGGCGCAGAACGAATTCATCTTCGTTGGATGCGCGAGACTCCAGCCAGTTCGGCACGATCGATTATCAATCATTCTACCGCGAGCCACTCGAGCCTCGTACACACGGAAATATCGTAACCTTGTGTATACATCGGACTCGCTTGGAGTGGCCCGCGGGATATTTCCACCCCCGCGACTGACCAATCCCTCGGCCAGTTTCGACGTTTCCTGATAGACGTTTCCAGTGCTCAACGAGCCGGCACGTCGATCGGGATAAAGTGGCTGTCGAGATCCCTGATGATGTGCGCCGGATCTTATCGGGGCCCGAGCAGAAATCTAATTTTCGGGCGTCGTGATTAATCGCACCTGATATTTTTTCGGAATATTAAGCGTGTGATACCTGAACGATCATATTCTGATCTGCGTCTGTTTCTTTATCTTTATGCGGAAATACCTTCAATATGTATTATAAAGTTATGCTTACGTTAGCGAAGAACTTTACATGTAAAGGAAGGTTTGGAAATTAACTCCGATGAGATACAATGCATGCGTTGTAGCACATTACGTGCACGTTTCCTGCCTCGTTCTCACCAAATGCATGGGCCACGTGCGTTCGATTTTAATGTACCGCGAAGCCGCACGGCGCGCCATCGATTTCTTAATGATTCGAAAGAATAAACATTATCTTTGTACCTTATTTTACGCGTGTATAGGGATAATTTGCTCAATCCTTATATTATAGTCTACGCGTGTGGAATGCATTATCCCACAGGGAACACAGCGAAAATCCGATCGTCGTGGGTGGCGGCTCTCCCATCCATCGGAATTTCGAAGCTCGCTTTTTAAATTAATGCCTCGGTCGACGTGTTTGTGTTCTCACTCAATCACCCGTTGGCCACGTTAGAACGCATTTATGTAAATAAATGATGTGCGTTCGGCCGCGTGCCCGCGAGGAAAAAGTGAGAAAGCAAGAGATTTGTTATAAACAATTAAAATTTTCCTAATTAGCAGTAAAGAACTTTAATCGACCTTACTGGCAATGATTATAATTGTCATGACAAATCATCACGCCGCTTCGACCATATATTTTGGTCTTTCTAAAATTGATGTAATTTTGATGCTTATATTATAAGCATCTTATTTGAATAATTTAATTTATTGCGAAAAATATTACCTCAGTCAGGGTTTTACAATAAATTAAATCATTGAAATAGGATGCTTATAATATGTATAAGCATTAAAATTACATCAATTTTAGAAGAACCAAAATCTATGATCAAAATGGCGCGACAATTTGACATGACGATTATAATCATTACCAGTAGGGTCGATTAAAGTTTTTACTGCTAATTAGGTTAATTATTGACTGGCGAAGTAAATGTTACTTATTCGGAATTAAAATTTTCATTATTTGTCAACTTTTTATATTTTTAAATATATATTTAAAAAATAGAAAATTTTGTTGCATATATTGTTAAAAAATATTAAAATACTTTTTAGCAATATATGCATTACTGTTATCACATCCGAAAGCTTTTTCTGTAATCACGCAATGGAATATAAATCACTCAGAGTACAATTCTGTTCTGCACTCAGGCATGACAAGATCAGAGGTGACACAAAAGTAAGAACATACCGGAGGGATTGGAGGAGGGTGGAAAGGATGATGGACACTGGAGAACCGAAGGTACCGATGGAACCGTCGTGCCGATGTCATTCTGCCACGTGATTTATTGCTCGGACGTCAGTTCGTGCGCATCGCTGCAGCTAGAAAATCGTTTGCATTGCGCAAAATTTAATAAAGCAATCCACGCATCGACATCTCTCGCTTCTCTCTCGATTCTTCTAATCTTTCTCAACCGCGATCGCGCGTTCGCGGCACGACCGATGAAAGTAACTGCTCGCGTGTCATAATTGCGCAACTTATACATGTGAATAATACAAAATCTCTATCTCGCCGAATATATTCCTTGCACTGTGTCAAATTCATTTATTTATCGAATGCAGAAACAATTTCGTGACATATCTATTTAAGGATGTATATCGCTTATGTCAAAATAGAGGGATGATGCTGAAATTTACAGAGATTGTGCACTTATATATCCCAAAAACCTGTATTAAATTTGCGATCGATTGTCTGACCCGTTTCTGAGATATTTGCTTTAAAAGTTATATATACAGAAATTGTATATATATAGATATACTTCCCATGTAAATATCATAATATGTATCTCTGCTCCTGTACAGTAAAAATGAATGAAATTTTTATGGTACACTTCTATGACATCGAGAATTACAATTACGGTTTTTTAAGTTTTTCTGTTAATATATTTTTTCAATTTTTTAATGATTTATTTAAACAATATCAAGTACAAAAATGGGACAAAATTGTGATTTTTATGCTTTTTCTGTCTCAATGATAACATATTGTTTATGAATAATTTCTAAGACTAGCTTTACACTGTTTAATCAAGAAAACAAAATTATACTACATATAGCTATACGTAAAACATCCTTAAATCGAAAATACTTGTTTTATGCGATTATTAATAGAAATCGCATAATCATACCGATACTAGCGTACACAATAAACTGTGTTTTATCGTTCCCATTGTTGTCTGGACAACACATGTTTGATCGTTTATAATATAAATAAAAAAATGGAGAAATTTCTCGAACTTTGCGGAATAAACTCCCGTAAAACAAGGCGCTTAAAAAAAAATAACAGTGAATAATATAGCAAATATTTACATAAGGACATAAAGATCTATTTGGAAAACACAATGATAAACAGGCGAAACAGTTCCTTATGAAAATATCGCTCACCATTATTTGCACCTGACTCAAATGTCGATAGAGTCTCGCCGCACGGCGGACGCAGTGATAATAGTCGAGATTAATAAATCCTGCTTTCCACGGCCATCAATCGCTGAACGCCGAGGCGAGGATTGTTAACACGTTCCTGCTTCAACGTCGACGATAGAAATATCACTCTCCCAGGCGGAGATACGGTAGGTGCAAGGAGACTTTACCGTCTTCTTCCACCACCAGCATTACCGTTCGCGCTCCTCCTCCTTCTCCTCTTTCTCCTCCTTCTCCTCCTTCTCCTCCTCCTCCTTTTCTCCTGTTCCTCCTCTTCTTCCTACTCCTACTTCTCGTTCGCTTCTGCATATTCCTGTTCGGTAATCCGTGGTCTCTTAGGTGCGATAGCCGCTCGCGCCAACGCTCCTTGCGCTCGTTGCGGACGTTCTCGCTTGACAAATGATCGTTGGCGATTCGATTTGTATGCTTTCTACCCGTACGAGGTACGGGGCTGTCGTTATGACGCAATTGTAGAAACGAAGGAAAGGAGCGACAATAACGCCCCCGCCCGCGCCGGCTCCTGTCGCACACCCCGCGTGTAACGCTTAATGCGAACCTGTGATTCAGGAATAGCAGGAGTGCCAGAGACAATGACGACGGAGATGCGACGGAAAAATACTACTATCTCAAGATTATCGAAGCCCGCGGATATTTTATTACGTTTAAAAATAGCATATCCGAACAAAGTTGCTTGAGGATTACGTGAAACGCTTTACACAACTTTAAAAGAGATTAAGATCTACGAAGGAAAATAAAATTTTCCTATACGATAAAAATAAATTAAATTACATATAATCTATATTATTATTTTTATTACGTTTTTTTAATTTGATTATTTAGAGACCATCTTCTTTTGTAAACTGTACTTATATATATGCTCTGGGAAAAAAAGGTTAAGCAATCCACTTTGGAGCCCACGATTAGTAATCAAGTTATTTGGATTCATAGCCCTAATAAACCCGTAACTAAAAATCGTAATTAGCTATTCTATTTATTTCAAAGATTTTTAAGTTATACTAGTCAATTCTCTCAACTAGTTCTATTGATATTCAGTTACGCAAAGATAATTTTCACTTACGGGGCACTAACCAAAATGTTAAGTTACTTAACTGCGAGAAAATCAGTCAAAATTTCTCCCAGAGTGCAATTACAAGAAATTATATATATACGTAAAACGCAAACGCATTCGAACAAATGGTCCTCTTATAGTCCGGGAATTTGACGAAGACGAAGAAAAAGCACTTTCACCGAGAAGTTAATGCCGCAAAGCAACTTTTAGGGCGGTACCCCTTGTGCCCTGCGTACAAGTGGCCGTTTAACGACGCCAAACGACCGGCCGAGTGATATTTACATGGCTACGAAATGACCGACAACGTAAAACGAGCAGCGTTCTCATCAAAAACTTGTCAGCGACTCTCCCTTAGGACACAGGCCTGCGGTAATGTCACTGCGATGGAACTTTTTTGCGGAGGGCTCCGGGGGAGGCCCCGTTTTCGTGCGCGTAATTCCCGAAGCGAAGGCTCCCGGGCACGCACGACCGGCGTAATAATCTTCGCGAAATCTGAGCGATCCCCAGGCATTTGCATACAGGCTGGTCGTTATCCTCGTTCCTTGCGCGGTGCAGGATGCGGGGGCGGAGTCCCCAATTTCGTATCAAGGGTTCGACTCGCGTGGGCCCGGGGCCCGCCGGTCGAGAGTGGTGGGTCCACCGCCGCATTTGCCCACCATGCGTAATGTTCGACTTGCCGCGGCAAAAAGGTTATTACGTTTTTTGCCGGTTATCCGAGATTAAAAACGACTGGGGGCGTTGTAATTGCAGCGGCGCGGGGGCCGGTGGCTGCTACCGGGCAGCAACAGGGGCACAAATAGTGTACAAACTCGCCCTTCGTCCTATCCCGAGGGGAGGAGAGAGAAAGAGAGAGAAAGAGAGAGAAAGAGAGAGTATCATTCCGGGAGGACGATGAAGGTAAGGTGGAGGACGACGACGCCGTGGATCCTCGGGGCACGACCGCGCAAATTATAGACTAGCGCCAGCAGAAGCCAGTAGGAGCCAGCGGGAGCGTAGCGCCGGTGTAGCACGGAAGCTTGACCACGCTCCTCCGCGTTCTCTCCTCTCCTCGCAGACTCGCGGACTCATGAACGACGGACTCTCCGCTATCCCTGCGAGTGAAGCCGCGCCGCGTACTAATTGGACGGCGTTATGCATCACTTCACCGAGAGCGTGATTACTGAGATTTTCGCACCGTGCGTTAAAGGAGCTGTTGTCGATCGGGTCCAAAGCTGTTCTTGCATATGACATTGCTTTTATACGGAGAGAAATGTTAACGATCAGTCACAACTGTAATATTTTTAGTTTCTCTCTTTCTAATTTTGCACGATGGTGCTGCAAATCTTATATAAAGATATATGGCACTGTGGATATTCTCTAAAATGTGAGAAACGCCAGCTACAACATCGAATTATATCCATATTAAGCGAAAACGTTTCTAACGACATCCTGTTTTAATCAATTAAGTATATCGCTTAATAAGCAATCAGCAGCGCAGCATAACAGTTCAATCGACTGGAACGACGCGCCATTAAACAATTTTTTAACAGTGCGAACTAACGCTTAGAACTACGGCGAACCGTATACACGTGTATACCACATTACGCATACGGGCAAGCTGAAGAAAGACTCAATCGCTCATAATGTTTGACACGCGCGTCATTAACCCTAGAACGCATGTATCATTTTTTTGACCTTCTAACGCATGACTGGGGGCAATATCGACCCCACGCTTTATTTGATCGTAAAACCGGTCCTACAGAAATAAAGGGCCTTTAAACCTACATGAATTTCTTCGTTTTTTAATAACGAAGAGAATGGTATGCGGTAAATTTAATTTTACTCAAGTTTAGTTAGTGAAAAATCCATTTAAAGACCGAAAAACGCAGAAAATCAGCAAAAACCTCTTTTTTTAAACAAAAATTTGTATCTTTTTTTGTAATCAACCGATTTTCAAAATTCAAACGGGGTTTTAAAGAGGACACATCAGACTATTAGAAAAAAATTGTCATCGCTATGTTCTGTTCAAAAAATATATTTATTTGGGACTATAAAAATGAAGAAATTCGCAAAGTTGAAATATGGAAAAAGTCGATGAAAAAACCATAAAAAATTGTATTTCAAGTATTATTTTATTTTTATTTGATACAAAATAGTAAAAAATATGAAAAAAATGAAACATTATATCGCCCAGCCATTTTCTGCGAAATGTCAATCTTCTATAGGCAACGGGATTTTTACCGACTAAGTTGTGTGATATTTCGTCTTAAATAATATTTATGACTATTTATGCTCAGATTACGTAATAATACATGAAATATATTGATTCTAGCAAAAAAATAAAATTAGCTTACCGTGACGAAACTCAAACGGCAACTCACGACTGGGGTCGATATCGACCCCACGCCCGCTTTGCGACTGTGCTACTTCATTGCTAGCGAACAACTAACGCTGCGCCCGACATAACCCTACTTTTAGAGAGTTGAAATGAATTATGGTTCAGGTCCTGAGTCAATAATGTCACTCGCTAGCTCAGGAGCGTAGTTCAAAGTTCGCCTGGGGTCGAAATCGACCCCTCTCATGCGTTCTAGGGTTAATAATATTCAATATTATTACGTAAAAGAGTCATCTTACATTATGTCGCTCTATTGAAGACTACAAACGCTTCATTTTCCACCGTCATAGTACACGTCGGGGCCACTATACATATACCTGCGAGATTACATTCTCCTGAAAGAATGTCCAGCCTGGTAATCAGCCTGTTCGCGATGACCAGTACCAGATACCGAGCGACAACGGTTTTACTGTACCCACTCCCATTCGCGCGAACGGGACGTCGTTGTCGATGGGAATGGGATTGTCGCGATCGGTCGGAAAAAAACGGCAAATTTTCACCGTGTAAGTAGGATCCTTGCCTATCTGCCGCGGCCGCCAAACCCCTCTCTTTTACGTAATATAATTTTCAATTGTATACGCCCATCACGGTGCCTTTTTATTCATATATAATCTCGACCGAGCATATGCATGAGCTTGCTCGCGAGAGCGCGGGGAGGACGCTTTTGATTATCGGACCTCGAACGAGTATCGGGGAGAGGCGTGCGCGTGAGGCCGTAATACCGACATACCCGCGTGCTTCTTAGCGGGTATGCATTATAATGCATCAACAATGCACCAGCGCGGTGTACATCAAAGCTACGACTACGTGAGTGACTACGAGCGCGCCGCGACGATACGGCTGTACGGTTCTTGCCGGCCTCGCTGTCGATACGCCGCATTGATCACCAAATAACACATTGTTCGGCGCTCGAAAGATATTTAGAATGTCTTTATATCCGCCTTCCTTTAACATAATACTTAATATCGATAAGTGTCATGCTACATCATACGCGTATGAATATTACACGTCTTTTTACATATTTTTTAAATTTGTTTCTATTTTTTTTAAATTAATTAGTTATCGAATAATCAAATATATGATTCATGAGATGTCTACTTAAATTAAATTTTAATATTAAATATTTTATTTACTAAGTCGATTGTATTTTGTCACTGCGTGAGAAGTGAAAATGATTTGCGTATATTCCCACGATACTCATCTTATACGACTTTCGAATCTTGTTCTCGATACTCGCAAAATAGTTGCGGACGACATGCGTTCGGGCACGACCCGGTATATTTTATCTAAGTATGCGCAGTAGAGAAGAACAAAGGGGTATGAGGCTCCGCGCGCTCGCTGACCTAATACCGTACGTACCAACCAGCCGATGCTGGGAAATGCTCGACAGAAACGATCCCGTGGAATTCGCAGCCGGCAGTGCGTGGACGTGCACGGCGCATAGCTGCGAAACGAATCGTCGTCCGTATCATGACCGATTCAATCAGAGGTGGCGCCAGCCAAGAAGAGGGTATAAAAGAGGAAGTGAGAGATGAGATGAGAATTGTATAGAGGAAGATGAGCGGCGGATGAGAGAGGCGGCGAAGAAGGTTGAAGTCCGATGCGTAATGCGCTATATGAAATTGTATATCTGCACTCTGATAAAAAAAGATATGTCCATCCCCCCTCTCAGCAACTTAAAATTAATCTCTCAGATTTTACAGAAATTCTTAATTTCGTAGAACGGATTCTTATCAACCTATTTAAATGCATTTATATATAGGCATATATTTCTACATATTTTAGAAACAGAAAAAAAATATTAAAAATATATTACAAATATGTTAGCTTTAGTTTTCTTCTCTTGTTTTTGAGACAGACTCAATTTAATCACTGAAGTGGTTAAATCAAAAACTTTTGGGATCTTTGGACCTTTGATTTTACATTATTTGTTCATTATAGATATTTTCAAGGAAATTACATTTTATTTTTTAAGATATCGAGAGCATATCTGTAAAGTTTTTTTTTAAATTAAATAAGTCAAGCGAGTTGAATGATTGGAGTCTTTTAAATCTCAGTGTATATTTTCCAGAGTTAATTTCTGCACTTATACTTTTTTGCAAGGGGTAATGCAGTAGCATGATATCAATCCGTGAACAAAGAGGAAGCAAATAATTTCAAGGGTGGTGGTGAGATTCTTCCCTCCCCTCTTGCCCCTTTGCCGTGCATAAGCCGAATGAACGAAGCCGTGGAAGAAGAAGAGAAGGGCAAAGTAGCGAGAAGGAATGAACGAAATAACAATCCGTCGCGCCGGCCAGATCATCCCAGGCGGCGTGTGCTAACTAATGGCATTCAAAATTAGTCCTACCGGTTGCGAAATTATTGAGTACGAGTTCACGGACAAGGCGGCCGATACCAGAGGCCTCGTCGCGGACGAAAGTTCTCCAGGCGTGGGACTCACAGTAGCCGGAGCCGTTCCTCGCGACCACAATTGCCGGGGGCCTGCCGGGTTTGTTCGATATTAGTTTTCGACCCCGCTTCACGTCCACCCTCCTCCTCCCTACAATTCTCTTCCGTTCTCTCTGCCTCGCCTCCACGAACTCGGTCGCGAAAACGTTTAACTGGTTATTACGGTTATAGAGAAGCAGCGCGTTCTCGCGATACAATCTGTATCCGTTCTCATTTCTTTAATCTAGCCGACGATTCTACCGCCGCTACCGTCCATTATGCACCCGTTCAAATTATCTTACCTTTGTTGAATTATTTCCAGCGATTTGGATTAAAAATATTGCCCGCACTGAGATGAGAATGGATGGAAATTGCGTTTCAAGATAATGACAGAATTATGAAAGGTGGAGAACTTCTTTAGAATATATTTCCTGTATAATTCTGTCATTTTCTTTTAGAAATCGTATTTCTAGAACTGATATAAATAATTTCTCTTTTATCTACAATATTAATTTCTTATATTTCGTCTTATATTATTTCGAAGAAAACATGAAGATTTACGTATTGCTTTTATTATAATTCAATTTTATAGTTTTAGTTAATCATAAATTTAAGAAAAATATTCACTATTTCTAATCGATGTATTATCGAACTTTGATTGTATGATTTCCTGTTTCAAGTATGGTAATCGTTGAGTAGAGGCTCTGTTGGAAATCCAATCAGGAAGGAAACAGGGCTAATTAAGAGCCATCCGCCGATATTGATGCGAAAAAATTTATTCAGTCAATAATTAGTTCGAACGTTTCGGTCTTTGTTCAGACCATCTTCAGCATCTAACAAAATTCACAAATATGAACATACATAAATTCTCAATATGTCTGTTATTTATACAGTAAACACACTTACATGATATGTGTGGCAAATTAATCGACGAACACTAATCATCATACGAATGACGAGAAATATTTATTAGTTTCCTATGGGTTCCCGCCACAAAGGATAGAGATGTTGTTGAATCCTAAATATATTTTATGTAAATGTGTGAGAGTAATAATCTAGAATGTGGCGAAAATTTACCCTCCTCATTCGCAAGAAGAACCGTCTGTCTCGAGCAACAAAGAACTCACTTGTGAATTTTGTTAGATGCTGAAGATAGTCTGAACAAAAGACCGAAACGTTCGAACTAATTATTGACTAAATAAATGTTTTCGCATCAATATCGGCGGATGGCTCTTAATTAGCCCTGTTTCCTTCCTGTATAAATGGTAAATCGCTGCGTAAACCAAATAGCTCAATAGATTCGAACGGTCATACTTTTTGAGAAAGACATCTCTCTCTTGTATCGGTCACGATACCTAATTAATTGACGTTACCGGTTGCTGCGTATGGGCAACAGTCGAAAGAACGAGAGGGACGGCCTGACGCGATGGAATTTAACGGGGAGGCGACGAGACCCGCGCTAACGATGCCGCCGCGAGGCGTTGATTGACTCGTGCCCCGATTTGACACGTGCTTCGTCGCCGTTGCTGTCGGCGCTCGGCTAATTTGAAACGAAGCGACTCTCCACGGCGTTAATGAGTGTCTTGTAATGCGTTAGACGCCGGTCATATCCCCAGATCATGACGCAAGCCTACCTCGCGTACCCTTTCACCCCTACCCGATCCGTATGATTCGATGACGATCTAAGATGACTCAACTGTTCCAGAACATTTGTTAAGTGTCTTAGATTCCTACGTTGATTAACTTTAACCGCGTTTTAATTATCTCTCTCTCTATTTCATGACTTTGCCTTTAGGATTAAATAATTTAAAAAAAAAATGAGAAATGATTGATTGCTGACGCGTGATAAAAAAGTTAATTCGACTAACTCGCGATTTGGGTCACTAATATATCGATTACAAGTTTTTTTTATGAAGAAGTACAGGATTTCTGTTGTTTAATGATTTCCTTTTCCTGCGCCATTTCGCTGCTCCTGCCGTCTTGCTTTAGTATTTTCGGATTATCCCTTCCTTCTGCTAGTCCAAATGTGGCGAAGTGATACAAATTCCTTCCGACACATTTCGCTCTGAACGACAATGATGAGATCATTTATCATCGTAGAAAAAAATGAACGCCTTCCATACACCTCTCCCTACACACCATATCTTTAGCATGAATTGCCTTGTTCCCACGAAGAATTACATACTCAGAAGACCGACAAGGCGGTCCATCCGACACGGATCTCATCTTCGTCTAACGTGTCCCGCTTTTACCTGCCTATCGACCTGTGCTACCTCCAGGATAAGATTTTCGTAACCGAAACTCACGGCGAGACGATTTTCTCGCTTTAACCGGCGTCTCAGTCGGCGACGTAGGTGTAAAGCGACTCGCGGAAATTTAATTTGAAGCTTGGTTAGCCTTTTCATTAGAGAGTCTCCTGCGCTGTCATGTCGCCTAGTCCAGAGAAAACATTTTCTCAGAACGTTGAAGTAGACATGTCGTTATTGTAATGGTGCTCTCGCCAAGTCTCTTCTAATCATTACCCGGTTGTCTTCGAGCCGAGAAGGTAAATAAATGCGCGTCGTGTGTCTTATAGTTTACGATCTCTGCTTCGTTACGTATTTGACGCCACGCCGTGTAGAAAAGGTCTGCGCAGGAAGATAGATGCCAGCGGATAAAAGTAAAACCTTCTAAACGGTGAAAGTTGAAAGACGGTGTCGAGTTTTCAATTTTCGTCCGACTCAACTTCTATATGTTGATGAATTGAATAATCATTTTGTGCATCGTCTCGTCTCGTATTCTTTCGCGCGCGGACAGAACCGGTATGTTATTTATAAATCTTCTCTTAGGCCAATTCTGCGAATCACTCACATTCGCGCCAGCTGCTCTTTTGCGATTCTGTACACATGCACGCGTGCGCGCGGTACAGGAAGCGTTCCTAATAACATCGGCCACGCCACTTCAGCTCGCTTTAATGATCACAGATTAATTAGTTCATTAGGGATAAGATTAGGATTTAGGATTGGGAAAGTTTTTGCTGATCATGCTGATAGCGCGAGACGGCGCTGTCGATGTGATTGAAATTATACGGCGGCCGTACCGCCGCGCGGCACATAAGGAGATGTGTGCTTAATGTCGGAATTATTACGCATCAATTTTGCGCGTTAAGCCGCTGATCGTTGTCACCGTCGCGGAGTAGTAATTAGATAGAGCCTCGCAGGTGTATTACGCGCAGCGAGCAGCGCGGATCGGGTTGCCTTCCTCGAGGCTCGTTGTCGTCGATGCCTTCTCCGAGAGAAAGTAATGTGCCGCGCTCGCGACTATACGATTTCCCGAACAAACGAATCGTAATGACGCGGATGCGCGGCAAGCGCGAATAAACGAGATCCCGCTTTTAAACGTCGGACAAGTGCGCGGCAAGGGAAAACAAGCCGCGTCTAATTTTCCTTGACTCGACTCCTGTCTTGACTGACTGTCATGTGGCGCGCGACGACCGTGATCGGCACGCGCGAGACAAGGCGAGATCAAACGAACGCGATCCTCAATCGAAATGACCAGTCAATTAATCGACCGGGCTGCTTTGTAAATCAATTGGTTTGTAAATTATTTGTTCGAAGTTGGTTAAACAATTACCGAGTTAGGATACGAAGTTGTACTCTATAACGTAACGGGCGATCACGTAGATCTCGTGTCTGTTGTCCTCGACGCGGCGCCGATATTTCAATCGTTCGATAGGACAGCTTTCTATCGGGTGCGACCCAGGCCGGATGTCATTGAATGAATGACGTTCGCCACAGCGTATAAATTTAAATCAAGCATTCGCGCATTATGCTCCACGGCCGCACGGCTCTATGGAGCCATTTACTATGAGGCAAACCACTAGATACCATTAGATACGACCTACGCGAGGTTCGAAGGTGTCGAAGGCTCTGGCTCCCTTCGACGCTACGAATTTACAGGAACGTGACGAATGGTTTGAGTAGTGTAGAGCAGTTGAACGCCCACACGCACGCATATACCCCGTAAATCATGGAGACACAATGCCGATACTCGTTTATGTTTTATAGATTTGCATAAATCAATTTAGTGAATCCCACTGATTGTACAAACACTGATTGACAATCATAGGTTTAATAGCTGGCGAGAGTGCATATATTAATTTAGAAGATTTCATTTATTTTAAACGTCATAATTCAAGTTCATTTGCGCTCATGTATTACTCGAGACATTTTTCTACTCTTAACATATACGTAAGAATTTAGTTAGCCATGGCCGTGTTTGACCATTGTTCTTGTATTTTCCTAAGATTTGAAATAATATCTTCGATAGATAAAGGAATGTACAATACTGTTTTAGAAACTATCTTTAGGGGCCGGTACCATAGTCTTCGATTAACGTGATCCTCCGATTAAACTCACTCTTCGTCTCTTTCTAGGGGGACAGTTAGAAAGAGATGCAGAGTGAGTTTAATCGGAGGATCACGTTAATCGGAGACTGTGGTACCGGCCCTGTGGGATCCACAGATGCATTGCGGCAATGCACAAATAGGATCTCCTGGTAAAATGAGAGCCACTGATGGCGGAAAGCATCGCCGCCGGGACGCAGATCAGAGACCGTTCTGAGGCACAGGGGCCCCCATTACTTGTGTCCACAATGTCGGGATATTAACCCGCTTCACCTGAATGCTCGTCGTGCACGCTTCGCGTATTCCTCACGGTTCCCTCCGCTGGCCGCGGGGACGCCGCCACGCCGCGCGCCGCAGCGAAGAAGCGGGGAAGAGTGCAGAAGGAAGGAGGAAAAAGGAGGAAGAGATACGGGAAACGACCACACTTTACCTCACCTTGCATACGGGGGCCCCGGCTTCGTCGTGCACTCGTAGAATCGTGCCACTTGTCCTGGAATTCTCGGGGACAAGTGGCGTCCGAGTGGGTCTTCTTCCGCGTTCGCGTGGACGCGCTCGAATTCTACAGGCATTTTCTACTTACAGTAAATAAGGCCACTTGCGGAGGACTTGCTCGGCACCGCGGGGTACTCGGAATAACTTCACCTATACCAGCACGGTGCGCGATTCGATCTTCACTTAATGTTCTCGCGGTAGAGATCTTCCGTGAGCTAAACCTGTCTGTCACGAAAAATATGGTAAACAAAAAAAAAATAAAATAAAAAATAATTTTTCATCACTGTTTACGATTAAAAGCTAAATATTCGCGTTTTTGAAAAGTAGCTGTGAATTAATTCACGACCGTTGTTCACGAGCGTTCGTCGATCTTCATTGGCGTGCGATCGATTATTCTGTATCGTTCTGTAAGTACATCGAGTGCAAAGCGGGTGCACATTGTACGACAATGACTCCGCGCGCAGCCTACGCGCCCGTGTTCTTTCGCAACGCTGACGCTAATAAGGATAATAACTCGATTTTATTGTCCACCTTTGCCCTTTCCCCCCTTTTCCTTCAGGAAGACATTTTCTGGCGTGACGTGCCCCCTTTCGATCCTCGCGCTACATAATGCGCCACTTTCGCGCCGTTCCACTTAAACCTAATGCACCGTGGCATCACTAAACGCATCTTTGATCTTAATACCGGCGATATAATGCGCAAAATTAAATTAGCCGCTCTGTTGTATCACGGAGCAGGTCTTTCGCAGGAACGTGACACCTAAATTGATCAAATTTTTCTCCCTCGCTCTCTCATTAGTTCGCAACACGAGTGAGAGGAGAACATTAATGCGGTCATTTATTATGAGAAAGAGAGAGGCAAAATAGACGTACACAAGTACTTCCTCTGACTTTACTCCTACCCTCTTTTTACATTTCTCACTAATATAGTTAATACTAATAATATATAATTTAATATAGTTGATCTGAGTATTTAAATCACTTTTTACAATTATACACTTTTATATTTATGTGTTCATCAAACATTAGATATAGCGACTGATTAAGGGACGACTACAGGGAGACTTGCAAATCGAAGCGGAACTTTCGTACGACGGGGTGACTAAAATGCGTACGTGACGCATCAACATTTTCACGATGACCCAGCGCTACATTCTGCAACGATCTAAGAGAGGCGTAAACAGACCGGCTATATAAACCACCAACGGAGGACCGACCAAGAGGATACGCGTTGCGGTACAGTCAGCCGTGCAAACTCGACCTCGATTTTCCTCCATCGCGACAATCTTAATATTATGACGCGGAGTCCGTTTCCTGTTGTAATACTTTACGCAGAATTATTAGATTTGAATAATTTTAATGAGATTTTCTTCGGAAATTAATATCATTGGGACGTTAGCATGGTTCTGCTACGCGACGTTTCGCCACGAAGGTCTCCGCGCGTAATTGGTACCACGAGAATTTACGATCCCTTGTTCTCCAAGCGTTTTAGATAATGTGTGAGATATTGGCGGTCAATGGACATTAAAATAAACGATGCTTAATCGACGAGTGTCAGAGTTAAGTAGCCTCGTGTATGAAAAAAAGAATCTCCTGTATCTCTGGATGTTAATAGTTCGAACGTGACACGGCGCTGCTTTACGACGTACTAGATAGTTCCCACCGGTTTCGCAAATGACTCTTTAGTCGAGCACCGCCGATTAGTATAGCCGTTAAGAGTCGCCAGCGGAATACATTTTACCGATAACACTGTGTATAATATCGGCACGCCGAGGCACGGACGCGTTTAACCGCGATTTTGCGACGCGATTGTACCGGCAGGCATGGTGTTACATATTAGTGTTAATAATTCACGATTTTATGGCTGCGAACTCGTGAAGTTGGCATTACCGCGGTGCCTCGGGCACAATGCAAGTACAGTTTGCATCGACGTGAGCGACTCTCTTTACCATTACTCTTTCCCTCTCGTCTTCCTGGTGCGCTCCCAGCATACCTTATAAAGGTTTAAACACGCCGTAAATCCTCGGTGCTAGATAGCGTTACCGAATCGCGATGATTTTTGCGACGCCGACGGGCCGCAGTGTTTATCAATAAATCAAGCGACGACAGAGCCGAACTAATCGGCGCGGGGCACTACTCTCTTTCTCTCTGTGTGTTTCTCTGTGGGTGTAAATTGAATATCACTCGCGCATACAGCAAGTGCCACGAAGAAAGAACGCGATGAAAGAACGGGTTCGCGCACCGTGAAACGCGATACGGTCTCGATACCTTTGACCGATATTGATCTCCTACATTGTAAAAGGAAGAAAAGAATGACACGCCGTACGAATACGGCGCGAAATGGTCCGGTCGTAAAGTCGCGGGGCGTAGGTGTTAACTTCTCGCGGTGCCAATTCAATCGCGAGCACAAAGCACCAACGGATATGAGGTTCGCTGAGCGAAAAATCTTAATTACGAATTTCGCAGCCATCTGATTTACGTTATTTGCCAGTCGACACGTTTCACCCGGCGCCGATTGCGACTTTATCTCCCTCTTTTTAAGCCGTTCGGCCTTTGTCGCGATGATCTACGATTAATATCGATACTTTGACTGACTTTGCAGACTACTTATAGACCCAAGGATATTTATATCAAACAATCCGGGCAATATAAATTTTTTATCTTAATCTTATATCAAAATATATTGTAATATCAGTTATAAGTTGTACAAAACGATACTGAATCAAATGATTATGGATATAAAATGTATTAGACAGAAATTCAAATAATAAATATTACAAACGAATCTACTTTTAGCTGTGCTTTCTTTCTTTGGGGATATCACTCTATAAAAAAAGATATGATTTTATACGTTACTAGCTGGTTACCCGGGCTTCGCCCCGGAGGACATGTGTATTAAGACACGCAAATAGTCTCTCTCTCTCTCTCTCTCTTTCTCTTTCTCTCTCTCTCTCTTTCCCTCTCCCTCTCCCCCCCCCCTCTCTCTCTCTCTCCCTCTTCCTTTGCCTCTATTTCTATCTTTATTTTTCGTTATCTATTTTCTGGAAACTGATTTCTTTAATTGTTTTAATATAATAAAGAAATAAAGAATTAAAAAAATCGGTTTCCAGAAAAAGACGTAGTTCTACGTCAAAACTACACACTCTATAGCACTCTCCGGAAAATTCTACCCCTATTTCATATACTTGTGGCAAAAATTCGGTCCAATAGTTTTTAACTTAAAAACTATTGGACCGAATTTGTATTAAAACCATATCAAACATGGGTAGAATTTTCCGGGGAGTGCTATAGGGTGTATAGTTTTTCATTATCTATTTTCTGGAAACCGATTTCTTTAATTGTTTTAATATTTAAAAAATAAAGAATTAAAAAAATCGGTTTCCAGAAAATCGGTAACGAAAAAATACACACTCTATAGCACATTCCAGAACATTATACCCCTATTTCATATACTTGTAGTAAAATTTCGGTCCAATAATTTTCAAGTTATTAACGTTCAAACATACACCACCCGTAAGGATTTTATATATTAGTATAGATATAGATTTAAGATTAACCAAATTGTTGAAAAAGAATTCTCTCTTATATCGCCCACACCAAATAATCAATCCTTATATCACTCCCTTTATTCCTCGGATAATAAAGTTACCTTGCCGCGAAATTGCCATTTAGTCAAGCTTGTATCTCGGTAACTTTCAAGGAGAGAATCTATCGCGCGCGCGGTGGCTGCATCGCCCGAGGGCTTCCGCTGGCGCCTGTGATCGGCATTTCTCGGCCTGTCATTACCATACGCACTCATCCGTTGCACGCACAATCTCGCGTGCGTGAGTACGTGCACGCCAATCACCGCGTGGGAGTACGGCGACGTCGAAGTGTCTCGTGTGCGATCTCGCAGGAAGCACGAGAGCACGTGCCGACCGACCGGGAATTCGATACTCGCGATAATACCGTCGTTCCGCCGATCCGCTACTATCAGCTCATTCGTTTTAATGCGGCTTAAGCGACCGCTTCGTTCCGCTTCGTACGCGAAACGACGTACGATAGATCGTGGTTTAATGACGTAACGCCATAAACTTCACCTTGAAATTAATAAAAGATGCTCCTAAAATTAATCCGAAATGTAATAAAAGTGTGATTTTGCTGATTTATATTACAATATTGTGCAAATTCTCTCTTAAAATTCAGTATTTACTTTCATGTAAGGAATACAAACTTAAGAGTTAATTGGCGAAAGAGCATTTTAATTTGAACGCGAATGCCAAAGTGCAATGCGTGGCGATTCGGCGATTGCTTGCATGTGCTGTTGGGTTTTGATAGGATGTAACAAACATCGATACAATACGTCACCGTGACTTGTTCCCGGATTAGTCATCGACGGAAGTCGCCGTTCTTAATCGTTATGCGCGACGAGATGCGCGTCGGAACTTTGATCGGTTAACTACCTCGCGGCCTTTAAAAGTTTTAGAGACGCATGCGTTAGAAATCTAAACTGCTTTAATTTTTCCTATATAATTAAAATAATTGTGTATATTCAGTTTGCTATATTTAATTTCTTATAGTCATCTTTTATTTTAAACAATCTTGTAAATTTATCGCTGCCTACTGGCGCCGTTATATTGAAATGTTTGATTATTTTTATAATCAACGGCATATCGATGGCAATCCATCTCTGAGACTTGAGGTAAGCTATTGAGGAATAACTAGCGAGAAGAAGAATTATAGCACCTTTTCTGCACAAGGCCTCGCGTATGGCATGTCGACAAGATAATTATTGCAAAAGCCATTTCCACAGGGACGATCGTCTAGTTGCGCGTTGTAACGAGGCTATACGCGTCGTTACGCATGCGATTATCGGGAGTGAAAGATTACGATATGCAACATGAAGTCGCCCTTGTGTGCGATTAGATGTACTACTGCGGATGCGCATCGTTCGATGCCTCTCACAATTATGCTTCTCGCAAAACAGGAACGTACTCGTACATGACGTATATTTCTGAGAATCCGCAGAGAAACGAAGCGAGAGTCACGAAGAAAATTCGCGCAAATTCTTTTCTTCTATTCAGAAGAAATCTCAATGTTTACGATAGCGAGGACGCATCGACGACATGCGTATAAATGCGCGGGTCCGGCAATAACAATAGCAAAATACTTGCGTATGCCCGCTGATATTTGAAATAGACGCAATTTCACAGAGAGATTGAGATACCGACTTAGCGGTAATTCAACGACGAAACTCTTGAGGAGTGTATTTCGTATGCCTGTGGCTCCATTAATATTCTCTCGATAAGGGACGCGAGATAGTCGATCTCACATTCTCGAGTCGTAAAGACGATTCGACGACGAGTTTTATTGGCTCGTAAATCGAAAGACGATCTCACCGTCGCGTCGCGTCGGCGTGGCGGTCCGTTTTCGCTCGACCGCGAAAATCTATCACGCATGGCGAACGAATTCCGCGATGATGATTGTCACAATCAGGACTACAAGTCGAGAGACAAGTATCTGTACAGGTCGCGTAACCTGCTGCGCGTTCGCGATCTGCCACGATAATCTACTCGGGTCGACGAGCGTTGTGCGGGTCCATTCCTCTCTCCGCTGGCCGCCGAAGACGCGTAAAGGTTAACATCGACGTAAAGGCCTCCGCGGACGTTCCACATCACCGTGCCCGTTGCCATTTCTGGCAAGTAGATGCTCTCAATTGCGAGGACCATAAATTGAGCGCGATACGTTAGAACTGATACGGAACACAGATCGATAAAATATTAATACGGGAGAGAACGACGGTAGTTATATCACTGATGCGTAGAAATATTATTGATTTCGTCCGCTGGATTCAAACTGCCTTTCTTTTTATCCCATCCCGTCGATGCTTTCCTAACGATCGCGTCTCATGTCTTATACATAATGCCACGTGAATGGCAAACCTATTAACGGGTGATTATCTTTTTATATTATTATTTTCTTATCCTCGCTCGTTCCTTTATCTTTTTTACAAAATTTTAATGAGGTGGACTCTCACTCTAATGAATCCTAACGGATATTTCAACTGTAAAAAGTTCTGGTATCAGATTGCGATGGCGGAGTGCGTATCGAGAAATTGTTCGTGCAGACACGTGGTAATTAATACCACGTGTATATCGGAACGTCTTATTATTATTGCCCCCAATTGAGCTCTAAAGTCGTTTCTGAATTTGGATACCGTTAGAATGAGAAACCAAATCAGCACACTAGCAAAAAATTTTGCTTGCTGGGCTGTATAAAAAAAAATAAAGAAATATACAAATATTTTGAAAACTTCATAATTAGTATTAAATTAATATGTTGGCCTAATACGTATAATTTATTATATTATGACGTGTTTGAAAGTAAATGACAATAGCAAATATGTTGACAAACAATTAAAAATGTGATTATCATTGTGTTAGCGCGAGATTTTGTTTCGCATCAGTTTATGCATGCGAATAATTTCAGTGTGCCAGAGCAATGGGTATTGTTGCCTCTTTATGCGCATACCGTTACGGATATTATGTGCTGGAATACCGCATGCGTGTGGCGTCGCGTCGCCCATGGCGAGTGCTCCGCGATCGACTTGATGAAACGAAAGGAAGCGATTGTTCTAAGAGAGGAGTGAGCGACTCGCGCGAGCGCGTTTTCATCCATCCCTGCTCTTTCACCTCGATTCTTCCTCTCGCCGGTTGTTGCGTTCAATGGGCTAGGATTCAGAACAACGGGGAAAGGCGGGGGAGGACGGGGGGCCCGATCAGTTGCCAGGAGGAAGAGCGAACTTGTAAAATCACTCGGAGGTCACTCGGAGCACGCGAACTGGCGCGCATACCGCGCGAACGGTCTCGATACGCACCACCGCCCGCTGTCGCTTGTCTATGATGCGCCTTGTCTTCGGCTTCTCGCCATCGCGAAACGTAAACGCAATGCATCTTGCGATCCATTAAACTATGAAGTGCGACGATATGTAATACTGTAAAGGCTATTATATCAGGTTACGAATCAGGATTGAGATTGAATTGAAATTTAATCAATCAGAATAGGGAAAACTGATCTCAAGTTTAGTGAACTTTGCTATGATTGGTCAAGTTTCAATCCAATCTCAATCCCAATCCGTAGTCTAATACGGGCTTAAGAGTGATATGCTAAAGAAAAGCTACTACACTATGCGATGCTCAATCTGCGCGAATGTATGCGATACAAATAATTTCTGAAAATGAAATTAAAGCTATAAACAAAAGAAATTCATAGATTTCCAAAAATTTACAAACGTACAACAATAGAAGTGAGATTTTTGTGTTTATTTATAAAAAGATTGGAAGGGTGCACAGCCTCCCTCGAGGCCTAATCATTGTCGGTACAAGTCGCGTGTCCTAAATTCGAATACATGCGACGCTTCAAAACACTAGGTAATAATTCTCGAGAAAATATGGAGAGGTTGTGATACGTTGCTGAAAGTGAAAAGGCGATTAGGGATAGGAGGCAGGGGGCGAGCGGGGAGAGAAAGCGAAGGTACACGCAGTGCGAGCGCGAGATCGCGGAGGAGCATCGGTACCGGTGGTGGCGATAGCCGCGTTACACTTGAAATTGCTTTCTCGCTTCTCTCTCTCGACCGCGCGGACGGCGCGGCGCGCGCAAAAATCGCATCGCGATCGGCTCTCTCGGCAAGACGAGCGCGCGCGCGATCGGGGCGCGGGCAGCCAACCCAGGCAAATGTCAGGTCGTGACTTTCATGCGGTCTACCACCTGCCATGGGATCGGTAAGTGCGTCGTTATTAATGGCGTCCCGATCCGATCGCATCCGGAATAGGCGTAGGTCTACGACGATGCCTCGATATTGCTTCGCTCGCCGCCGCTCTTCTCGCTGCGGGCATTTGATCGTTGTTTGCTCGCCGGTACATGCTGCTCGAATGTACCCCGAGTTTATTCAAGAGCGTTCCACGCGAACGCTCGGATGGTCGGGGGGAATGTGTGCGAGTCGCTGGATGAACGGATGACGTGTTCTTGCGAATATCGCGTCGCCGCTGCACGAAAATTACCGTGCAAATGCATGAGAATCGTATTTCGCAAAGGGGCAATAAAATTTAGTACATTCTATATTGCAGTCGACACCGGTATTTGCTTCATACCGCGAGTGTCGCTTTTACGGCCCGAGTGCGCGCTACAGTTACATACCTATACACTTTCTGGAGGATATTGTCCTCCGGTTAACCGCTTGCAGTCATTTTATTCCTCGTGCGCGTTACTCACGCTTTCTAAGAACTTTTCGAAATGTTGATAGTGACGCAAGGTTCGAGAATCAAGGGCTCCGCGAGTGCGTCGGCGTAGCAGCCTATGTGACATGATTCGGTATGAAAATACAATTGCCCCGCTTACACCTCGAGTAACTGTGTCGACTCCCACGCAACGCGGTTGACCCGCGCAGTTGAGAATTACGCGATCGCATATTGCCGCACGGATAGATGCAAGAACGATTATCGAACCTTCTTACGACACGAAAAATATTCTGCCGTGCAAACGGAGGATGATAAGAGCGAAACGTTTATTACACACTTTGCGTTTTGCAAAGTTCAGTACGTCACAAGAGCGCTATTATTGTGCTATCGTCGTGGAGTTCGTGTTTCACGTGCAATCGTATTTTGCCTGAGCTCGAATTCACGATGAAGAACAGAGAGCCCTTTAGACCGCAATAAAGGATATGTCAGGCATACCACGCAAAGCACTTCCGTCTTCATTTCATTTCGAGCCAATGAAGTTCGCTGAAGTGATACGCTCATCCAATCTGACTTGGAAAATTTATCTTATGGACGCATTTAAGACTCGAGAGTCTCTTTAACTCGTTCGTCGTACCTCTTCCCCGCGCACGAACGCACTCGCCAGCTCGACTCGCTCCAAAAAAGGATTGCTCGTTCTCTCGTAAATCGAGAACATCGCGGAATCTTCGGCCCGAGGCCAAATTCGCCGTACGTATGTACGCTCGCGCACCGAATCGCCTGGATGCGCTCGTGTGATATATCGATGACACAAGCGTGGGTGTACCGGGAAGTCGATCTGGTCAGAACGAAGGCGAAGGAGAGACAAGAGAAGAAGAGAGGGGAACATGCTTATTAAACAAAAGATTTTCTCACGGTTAGAACGTTAGGAATTGGAGTACGTTGCGTCAGATTTGCCTCGTACACACGATTGCAACATAATCTGTATTAACTCTGTAGAAAATAAAGTTCATCTCAAACTTTGAAAGAGAATTTAAAATTGATTTTCCTTACATCGTGAAATGTTAATAAAAATTATCTAGAAATCTTATTGCCTGTTATCTCTTATCTGTACATATCCACATCTCAAATAATAAAATTGCACCTAACTGATATCATATAACAGATCATTCCCGACAATATTACGTAATAAAACCTTTTTACACGCTTAGGAACTGTTAAGGTATTCCTTTCGCAGCACCTAGTCAAGTAACAGTCCGTCATGAGGTAATTGAAAACAAACATATTGCAACATTCCAATAATTATAATAATATAAAATATGATTTTACACGCACGATTTAATTGTATTTAATTATTTATTAATTTAAAAAATATCACAATAGTAGTGCGGTTGGACTCGATTTAGGTCAATCCTGACGGACTGTTACTTGACTAGGTGCTGCGAAAGGACTACCTTAATATAATAAGAGAATTTACTCATATCGATCTTTTTGAAAACCAAATGTGTAAAGAAAAATAATTTTTTGTTTCTAGTCTTCTTGTTTCGAAAGCGATCATAGCAAAGATTGACGTTAAAGATTGTATATAAAAATTCGCAATTGTGTGCTCGCACCGCGATCGAACGCAGGAAAACGGAAACGACACGGCACGCATCTCCTCAGGAGAGATGATCTCCCTTTCGTACACACTCGCTCGACTCGCGTAGGTACTCTTTTTTTTTCTCCTCCGTAGCAAGCGGTTGCAATTCCGCGATTTACGATTCGTTCCCCGCCGTCGCGGATTCCCGGGGACAGGCAGCGCGACGCTTTATCGAGCGCTCCGCAGTAACCTTTCCATAACTATCGCGTCTGTTGCCGTAGATCAACGGTAACGCCGTGGCGACCAATTTACCGAGCGACCTCTCGGCCGACCTCTTCTCCACCAGGCCTCCTTTCCGTACCTTGCAAATATATATCCCGTCCACGATGTATAACCCGTGCGTTCTCGCGCGCAGTATATCGCGCGCGTCTATTGCCTGGTCCCAGGTCCAGCGAGCGATGATGAAGACGATGACGCGATGACGCAACCGTAAACGACGATGAACCACAACGACGACGACGACGACGACGACGACGACGAC